>NW_017310591.1:0-2995 GCF_000935625.1 Nanorana parkeri | reverse complement strand
GTCTGCCAATCTCCAGGGGGGGGGGGGAGGGGTTGGCGGGTGTGGAGGTGCATTGGGGAACCTGGTCTTGGGGCAACAGAAAGAGAAAATCCAGCCCTGTCCAAGACCCATGCCATGGAGAGACCGGGGACAAAACAAGGGTCAGACAGAGGGGAGGTATGAGGTATGAAGTGTGTCTATAATGATGTATGAGGTATGAAGAATATCCAGAATTAGGTATTGTATTTATAGCTGGGCAATAAACAGAGGTGTGAGGTGTAGTAGATGTCAGTAATTAGGTATGAGGAATGTCCATAATGATGTATGAGGTATGGCTGTATTGAGGTATGAGGTATATCTAGAATGAGGTATGAGGTATGTCCATAATGATGTATGATGTATGAGGTATGGCTGTATTGAGGTATGAGGTATGAAGAATATCTAGAATGAGGTATGTCCATAATGATGTATGATGTCTGAGGTATGCCTGTATTGTGGTATGAGGTATGAAGAATATCCAGAATGAGGTATGAGGCATGTCCATAATGATGTATGATGTATGCCTGTATTGAGGTATGAGGCATGTCCATAATGATGTATGAGGTATGCCTGTATTGAGGTATGAGGTATGCCTGTATTGAGGTATGAGGTATGCCTGTATTGAGGTATGAGGTATGAGGAACATCCAGAATGAGGTATGAGGTATGTCCATAATGATGTATGAGGTATGCCTGTATTGAGGTATGAGGTATGAAGAATATCCAGAATGAGGTAGGGGGTATGTCCATAATGATGTATGATGTATGCCTGTATTGAGGTATGAGGCATCTCCATAATGATGTATGATGTATGCCTGTATTGAGGTATGAGGCATGTCCATAATGATGTATGAGGTATGCCTGTATTGAGGTATGGTGCATGTCCATAATGATGTATGAGGTATGCCTGTATTAAGGTATGAGGGAGTACCGGGGAATAGAGGTATGAGGTATGTTCATAATGATGTATGAGGTATGTCTGTATTGAGGTATGAGGTATGAAGAATATCCAGAATGAGGTAGAGGGTATGTCCATAATGATGTATGAGGTATAACTGTATTGAGGTATGAGGCATGTTCATAATGATGTATGATGTATGCCTGTATTGAGGTATGAAGAATATCCAGAATGAGGTATGTATATAATGATGTATGAGGTATGCCTGTATTGGGGTATGAGGTATGAAGAACATCCAGAATGAGGTATGAGGTATGTCTATAATGATGTATGAGGTATGCCTGTATTGAGGTATGAGGTATGAGGTATGAAGAATATCCAGAATGAGGTAGGAGCTATGTCTATAATGATGTATGAGGTATGCCTGTATTGAGGTATGAGGTATGAAGAACATCCAGAATGAGGTAGGAGGTATTGTATTGAGGTATGATGTATGATGTATGCCTGTATTGAGGTATGAGGCATCTCCATAATGATGTATGATGTATGCCTGTATTGAGGTATGTCCATAATGATGTATGAGGTATGCCTGTATTGAGGTATGAGGCATGTCCATAATGATGTATGAGGTATGCCTGTATTAAGGTATGAGGGAGTACCGGGGAATAGAGGTAGGAGGTATGTCCATAATGATGTATGAGGTATGTCTGTATTGAGGTATGAAGAATATCCAGAATGAGGTAGGGGGTATGTCCATAATGATGTATGATGTATGAGGTATAACTGTATTGAGGTATGAGGCATGTCCATAATGATGTATGATGTATGCCTGTATTGAGGTATGAAGAATATCCAGAATGAGGTATGTATATATGGTATGCCTGTATTGAGGTATGAGGTATGAAGAACATCCAGAATGAGGTAGGAGCTATGTCTATAATGATGTATGAGGTATGCCTGTATTGAGGTATGAGGTATGAAGAACATCCAGAATGAGGTAGGAGGTATGTCTATAATGATGTATGAGGTATGCCTGTATTGAGGTATGAGGTATGAAGAACATCCAGAATGAGGTAGGAGCTATGTCTATAATGATGTATGAGGTATGCCTGTATTGAGGTATGAGGTATGAAGAACATCCAGAATGAGGTAGGAGCTATGTCTATAATGATGTATGAGGTATGCCTGTATTGAGGTATGAGGTATGAAGAACATCCAGAATGAGGTAGGAGCTATGTCTATAATGATGTATGAGGTATGCCTGTATTGAGGTATGAGGTATGAAGAACATCCAGAATGAGGTAGGAGCTATGTCTATAATGATGTATGAGGTATGCCTGTATTGAGGTATGAGGTATGAAGAACATCCAGAATGAGGTAGGAGCTATGTCTATAATGATGTATGAGGTATGCCTGTATTGAGGTATGAGGTATGAAGAACATCCAGAATGAGGTAGGAGGTATGGTATTTATGGCTGGGCAATAAACAGAGGTGTGAGGGGTAGTAGATGTGTCAGCACTGAGGTATGAGGTATGTCACTACTACGATATGAGGAGTCACAAACAAGCGTCCCCCCTCCCTGCCCCATACTAGGTCACATGACCTGATGATTGGGAGGGTGCTTTTCCAGGGTCGGACCCCAATGAAGATAAGCCCCCCTGCTCGCAGAGCCCCACGACCACTGGGCCAGCGTTGTGGAGAAGGAAGAGGCTCTTGTCCCCGGGGGTCCCCTGGAACGGCAACCTCCCAATGCCGAGGGCATGTGACCTGGTATGGCGCAGGGAGGGGGGGCACTCCTTTATATTTAACTTGGGGGTTAGGGTTAGGGGTTAGGGTTAACCCTAACCCTAACCCTCCTAACATTCCTACCAGACCTGAAGGGTTTGGAAGGGGGACCCCCGTGCTGCTTTTTCTATATCTGATTACATTTGTGGGGTGAACGTTCTGCTTCAGATGCCGGGCCGGCTATTGGGAAAAGTGCGAACAGCAGCCATTCAGTTTGGCTTCATCCTTCGGCTCCTTAGTGAGTAAGCCCCTCAGATTTGGGTACAGCTCCCTCATGGATGTTGGCATTGTGAA
>NW_017310590.1:12360-18003 GCF_000935625.1 Nanorana parkeri | reverse complement strand
TGGTGGTCGGTGATGGTGGTCGGTGTTGGTGGTCAGTGATGGAGGTCGGTGATGGAGGTCGGTGATGGTGGTCGGTGATGGAGGTCGGTGTTGGTGGTCAGTGTTGGTGGTCGGTGATGGTGGTCGGTGATGGTGGTCGGTGATGGTGGTCGGTGATGGTGGTCGGTGATGGTGGTTGGTGATGGTGATCGGTGGTGTTGGTCGGTGATGGTGGTTGGTGATCGGTGATGGTGGTCGGTGATGGTGGTTGGTGATGGTGATCGGTGGTGTTGGTCGGTGATGGTGGTTGGTGATCGGTGATGGTGGTCGGTGATGGTGGTTGGTGATGGTGATCGGTGGTGTTGGTCGGTGATGGTGGTTGGTGATCGGTGATGGTGGTCGGTGATGGTGGTTGGTGATGGTGATCGGTGGTGTTGGTCGGTGATGGTGGTTGGTGATCGGTGATGGTGGTCGGTGATGGTGGTTGGTGATGGTGATCGGTGGTGTTGGTCGGTGATGGTGGTTGGTGATCGGTGATGGTGGTCGGTGATGGTGGTTGGTGATGGTGATCGGTGGTGTTGGTCGGTGATGGTGGTTGGTGATCGGTGATGGTGGTCGGTGATGGTGGTTGGTGATGGTGATCGGTGGTGTTGGTCGGTGATGGTGGTTGGTGATCGGTGATGGTGGTCGGTGATGGTGGTTGGTGATGGTGATCGGTGGTGTTGGTCGGTGATGGTGGTTGGTGATCGGTGATGGTGGTCGGTGATGGTGGTTGGTGATGGTGATCGGTGGTGTTGGTCGGTGATGGTGGTTGGTGATCGGTGATGGTGGTCGGTGATGGTGGTTGGTGATGGTGATCGGTGGTGTTGGTCGGTGATGGTGGTTGGTGATCGGTGATGGTGGTCGGTGATGGTGGGATAGAACGGAGAAGAAGAGATCACGGAATAATAAGAAACTGAGAATGATATAACAGACCCTGTGGCCCCCGGAGTCACCCCTCAGTATAGGACCATCGGCCCCGGACCTCCACCAGACCTCCAGAATATGGACGGAGACTCAGTACGGATGGCCGTGGGATGGGAATCACCATCTTTGGTGCTCCGATTGGCATCACATCTTCCACAGATCATAGAATGTGTCATGACTTCCAGCGTGTCCCCCGCCGGAGGGCCAAATATTGGGGGTTCCCCTGAAGGTCAATGATTACAATGTGTACACTTCCAGAAAGAACCGGAATCTTCCCTGACCTCCCCCGTCCGAGGTCTACAAGGAGGAGACTCCATAGAGGGGCCGGAGAAGGCTGGGAGTCCATGTTGTAGAGGACGTCTCCATGGGAGGACCATCCGAGGATTCCTCTCTCATTGATCTGACCTTTGGATGGACTCTCCCCGACCTCTCCTGACCCCCGACACCTCCTGATAACCAAACCTCTCCTGACCCCCGACCTCTCCTGACCCCGACCTCTCCCGATCCCTGACATCTCCTGATCCCCAAACCTCTCCTGACCCCCAACTTCTCCTGACCCTGACTTCTCCTGATCCCCGACCTCTCCTGATCCAATACCTCTCCTGATCCCCAACCTCTCCTGACCCCTGAGCTCTCCTGACCCTCGACCTCTCCTGATCCAATACCTCTCCTGATCCCCAACCTCTCCTGACCCCAACGTCTCCTGACCCGCGACCTCTCTTGATCCCCAACTTCTCCTGATAACCAAACCTCTCCTGACCCCCGACTTCTCCTGACCCCCAACGTCTCCTGATCCCCAAACCTCTCCTGACCCCGGACCTCTCTTGACCCCCAACCTCTCCTGACCCAAACTTATCCTGATCCCCAACCTCTCCTGACCCCCAACGTCTCCTGAACCCTAAACCTCTCCTGACCCCGTACCTCTCCTGATCCCCAAACCTCTCCTGACCCCCGACCTCTCCTGACCCCGACCTCTCCCGATCCCTGACATCTCCTGATCCCCAAACCTCTCCTGACCCCCAACTTCTCCTGACCCTGACTTCTCCTGATCCCCGACCTCTCCTGATCCAATACCTCTCCTGATCCCATACCTCTCCTGACCCCGACCTCTCCTGATCCCATACTTCTCCTGATCCCCAACCTCTCCTGACCCCCGACCTCTCCTGACCCCCGACCTCTCCTGATCCAATACCTCTCCTGATCCCATACCTCTCCTGACCCCGACCTCTCCTGATCCCATACTTCTCCTGATCCCCAACCTCTCCTGACCCCCGACCTCTCCTGACCCCCAACCTCTCCTGACCCAAACTTATCCTGATCTCCGACCTCTCCTAACCCCCGACCTCTCCTGATCCAATACCTCTCCTGATCCCCAACCTCTCCTGACCCCCAACCTCTCCTAATCCTCGACCTTTCCTGATCCATGACCTCTCCTGACCCGCGACCTCTCTTGATCCCCAAATTCTCCTGATAACCAAACCTCTCCTGACCCCCGACTTCTCCTGACCCCCAACGTCTCCTGATCCCCAAACCTCTCCTGACCCCGGACCTCTCTTGACCCCCAACCTCTCCTGACCCAAACTTATCCTGGTCCCCGACCTCTCCTAACCCCCGACCTCTCCTGATCCAATACCTCTCCTGATCCCCAACCTCTCCTGACCCCCAACCTCTCCTTATCCTCGACCTTTCCTGATCCATGACCTCTCCTGACCCACAACCTCTTCTGATGCCCGACTTCTCCTGATCCCCGACATCTCCTGATCCTCGGCCTCTCCTGTTCCCCGACCTCCCCTGATCTCTCCTGATCCCCGACCTCTCCTGATCCCCGACCTCTCCTGATCCCCGACCTCTCCTGATCCCCGACCTCTCCTGATCCCCGACCTCTCCTGATCCCCGACCTCTCCTGATCCCCGACCTCTCCTGATCCCCGACCTCTCCTGATCCCCGACCTCTCCTGATCCCCGACCTCTCCTGATCCCCGACCTCTCCTGATCCCCGACCTCTCCTGATCCCCGACCTCTCCTGATCCCCGACCTCTCCTGATCCCCGACCTCTCCTGATCCCCGACCTCTCCTGATCCCCGACCTCTCCTGATCCCCGACCTCTCCTGATCCCCGACCTCTCCTGATCCCCGACCTCTCCTGATCCCCGACCTCTCCTGATCCCCGACCTCTCCTGATCCCCGACCTCTCCTGATCCCCGACCTCTCCTGATCCCCGACCTCTCCTGATCCCCGACCTCTCCTGATCCCCGACCTCTCCTGATCCCCGACCTCTCCTGATCCCCGACCTCTCCTGATCCCCGACCTCTCCTGATCCCCGACCTCTCCTGATCCCCGACCTCTCCTGATCCCCGACCCCCCAACCTCTCCTGATCCTCGGCCTCTCCTGATCCTCTACCTATCCTGACCTCTGACCTCTCCTGATCCCCGACCCCCAACCTCTCCTGATCCCCGACCTCCCCTGATCCCCGACCTCTCCTGATCCATGATCTCTCCTGATCCTCGGCCTCTCCTGATCCTCTACCTCTCCTGAGCTCTAACCTCTCCTGATCCCCGACCCCAACCTCTCCTGATCCCCGACCTCTCCTGATCCCCGACCTCTCCTGATCCTCGACCTCCCCTGATCCCTGATCTCTCCTGATCCCCGACCTCTCCTGATCCCCGATCTCTCCTTATCCCCGATCTCTCCTGATCCATGATCTCTCCTGATCCTCTACCTCTCCTGACCTCTGACCTCTCCTGATCCCCGACCCCCAACCTCTCCTAATCCCCGACCTCTCCTGATCCTCGGCCTCTCCTGATCCCCGACCTCCCCTGATCCCTGATCTCTCCTGATTCCTGATCTCTCCTGATCCCCGATCTCTCCTGATCCCCCACCTCTCCTGATCCCCGATCTCTCCTTATCCCACGATCTCTCCTGATCCTTGACCTCTCCTGATCCCCGACCTCTCCTGATCCTCGGCCTCTCCTGTTCCCCGACCTCCCCTGATCTCTCCTGATCCCCGATCTCTCCTGATCCCCGACCTCTCCTGATCCCCGATCTCTCCTGATCCCCGATCTCTCCTGATCCATGATCTCTCCTGATCCTCCACCTCTCCTGATCCTCTACCTCTCCTGACCTCTGACCTCTCCTGATCCCCGACCCCCCAACCTCTCCTGATCCTCGGCCTCCCCTGATCCCTGACCTCTCCTGATCCTCTACCTCTCCTGACCTCTGACCTCTCCTGATCCCCGATGCCCCCCAACCTCGCCTGATCCCCGACCTCCCCTGATCCCCGACCTCTCCTGATCCATGATCTCTCCTGATCCTCGGCCTCTTCTGATCCTCTACATCTCCTGAGCTCTAACCTCTCCTGATCCCCGACCCCCAACCTCTCCTGATCCCCGACCTCTCCTGATCCCCGACCTCCCCTGATCCCCGACCTCTCCTGATCCCCGACCTCTCCTGATCCCCGAACTCTCCTTATCCCCGATCTCTCCTGATCCATGATCTCTCCTGATCCTCTACCTCTCCTGACCTCTGACCTCTCCTGATCCCCGACCCCCAACCTCTCCTAATCCCCGACCTCTCCTGATCCTCGGCCTCTCCTGATCCCCGACCTCCCCTGATCCCTGATCTCTCCTGATTCCTGATCTCTCCTGATCCCCGATCTCTCCTGATCCCCCACCTCTCCTGATCCCCGATCTCTCCTTATCCCACGATCTCTCCTGATCCTTGACCTCTCCTGATCCCCGACCTCTCCTGATCCTCGGCCTCTCCTGTTCCCCGACCTCCCCTGATCTCTCCTGATCCCCGATCTCTCCTGATCCCCGACCTCTCCTGATCCCCGATCTCTCCTGATCCCCGATCTCTCCTGATCCATGATCTCTCCTGATCCTCCACCTCTCCTGATCCTCTACCTCTCCTGACCTCTGACCTCTCCTGATCCCCGACCCCCCAACCTCTCCTGATCCTCGGCCTCCCCTGATCCCTGACCTCTCCTGATCCTCTACCTCTCCTGACCTCTGACCTCTCCTGATCCCCGACCCCCCAACCTCTCCTGATCCCCGACCTCCCCTGATCCCCGACCTCTCCTGATCCATGATCTCTCCTGATCCTCGGCCTCTTCTGATCCTCTACATCTCCTGAGCTCTAACCTCTCCTGATCCCCGACCCCCAACCTCTCCTGATCCCCGACCTCTCCTGATCCCCGACCTCCCCTGATCCCCGACCTCTCCTGATCCCCGACCTCTCCTGATCCCCGATCTCTCCTTATCCCCGATCTCTCCTGATCCATGATCTCTCCTGATCCTCTACCTCTCCTGACCTCTGACCTCTCCTGATCCCCGACCCCCAACCTCTCCTAATCCCCGACCTCTCCTGATCCTCGGCCTCTTCTGATCCCCGACCTCTCCTGATTCCTGATCTCTCCTGATCCTCTACCTCTCCTGACCTCTGACCTCTCCTGATCCCCGACCTCTCCTTATCCCCATCTTCTCCGGGTACAAGTGGAAGGTTCTGGTCTACGTTGGCAGTCACAGGATGAGCGCGGTGGGAGGATGAAGTGCTGCGTGTGCTGGAGCGCGCTGTCTATCGGCAGACTTCATAACACGCGTGTCCCATGAGACGGAGACGTGTAATTGTTTCTGTAATCTATTCATTATTACACGTCGCTGACACGGAGGCCGCCGGAGCCAATATCCCGACACGTCTCACC
>NW_017310590.1:11399-11903 GCF_000935625.1 Nanorana parkeri | reverse complement strand
TATCCCAGTACCTGCCCCATCCTCCATGTATCCCAGTACCTGCCCCATCCTCCATGTATCCCAGTACCTGCCCCATCCTCCATGTATCCCAGTACCTGCCCCATCCTCCATGTTATATATCCCAGTACCTGCCCCATCCCCCATCCCATATATCCCAGTACCTGCCCCATCCCCCATCCCATATATCCCAGTACCTGCCCCATCCTCCATGTTCTCCACTCCCGTCCTCCATGTTCTCCTATCCCGTCCTCCATGTTCTCCTCTCCCGTCCTCCATGTTCTCCTCTCCCATCCTCCATGTTCTCCTCTCCCGTCCTCCATGTTTTCCTCTCCCGTCCTCCATGTTCTCCTCTCCCATCCTCCATAATCTCCTCTCCCGTCCTCCATCCATGTTCTCCTCTCCCATCCTCCATGTTTTCCTCTCCCGTCCTCCATAATCTCCTCTCCCGTCCTCCATCCATGTTCTCCTCTCCCGTCCTCCATGTTCTCCTCTCCCATCCTCCAT
>NW_017310590.1:10376-11275 GCF_000935625.1 Nanorana parkeri | reverse complement strand
TATCCCAGTACCTGCCCCATCCTCCCTGTATCCCAGTACCTGCCCCATCCTCCATGTATCCCAGTACCTGCCCCATCCTCCATGTTATATATCCCAGTACCTGCCCCATCCCCCATCCCATATATCCCAGTACCTGCCCCATCCCCCATCCCATATATCCCAGTACCTGCCCCATCCTCCATGTTCTCCACTCCCGTCCTCCATGTTCTCCTATCCCGTCCTCCATGTTCTCCTCTCCCGTCCTCCATGTTCTCCTCTCCCATCCTCCATGTTCTCCTCTCCCGTCCTCCATGTTTTCCTCTCCCGTCCTCCATGTTCTCCTCTCCCATCCTCCATAATCTCCTCTCCCGTCCTCCATCCATGTTCTCCTCTCCCATCCTCCATGTTTTCCTCTCCCGTCCTCCATAATCTCCTCTCCCGTCCTCCATCCACGTTCTCCTCTCCCGTCCTCCATGTTCTCCTCTCCCGTCCTCCATGTTCTCCTCTCCCGTCCTCCATGTTCTCCTCTCCCGCCCTCCATGTTCTCCTCTCCCGTCCTCCATGTTCTCCTCTCCCGCCCTCCATGTTCTCCTCGCCCATCCTCCATGTTCTCCTCTCCCATCCTCCATGTTCTCCTCTCCCGTCCTCCATGTTCTCCTCGCCCATCCTCCATGTTCTCCTCTCCTCCCTGCATGTTCTCCCGCCCTCCATGTTCTCCTCTCCCATCCTCCATGTTCTCCCATCCTCCATGTTCTCCCATCCTCCATGTTCTCCCATCCTCCATGTTGTATGCAGTGTATGTCCTCCGCTCTCCACCATCTTCTCTTCAGTTCCTCCGTCATCGTAGACGTTACGTCAACACCTGCGACCTCCTCTACGGCCTCCACACACACGCCTGATATCGGTTCTGATCCAATCAG
>NW_017310590.1:8312-10070 GCF_000935625.1 Nanorana parkeri | reverse complement strand
ATTTTTACCGAATGTTTTTCGCATTTCAAATAATAATTATAATGTGAAATAATTCTGTACATTGTATAATTAATATACCGGATTTATATAATCACCATTATTATCAGACGTAAAATAATTTTTTAGCCGATGGAAACCTCTAAATTAAACCTGATTTATCATCTACTGAGCACGAGAACGTCGGAAGTCTCGTCTGTCGATTTATGACTAAAAAATACGAAATAATTTCACTCCAAACGTCATTATCAGACATTATTAACAGCAAACTGTTGGCGCTCTATAAATCCGGTATAATAATAATAATGAATCTGAAATTATTTGAAAGTATATTTATCAATCTGAAATATTAAAAAATATTCAGTAAAATGATTTTAATTATTACCCTATAGTATGAAAAATAATCAGGCAAATTGTGTCAATTTATAATAATTAATCTGAAATTATTTAAAAGTATAATGATCAATCTGAAATATTCAGGAAAACTGTTTCAAATTTTTGTCAAAGATAAAAAAACTAAGAATAATTTCTAAAACATTATTCAGCTAAATCATTTTTTTTTAAATCTTTGAAAAAAATTTGTCCTGAATATTTTTTATATTTCAGATTGATCATTATACTTTTAAATAATTTCAGATTAATTATTATAAATTTACACAATTTGCCTGATTATTTTTCATAATAATGGGTAATAATTATACGTTAAAATCATTTCAGATTAATTATTATACAGGATTTATATGGCGCCAACAGTGTGCGCAGCGCTGTACAATATAAGGAAGATATTATAATCACAATACAAGAGGGTGAGGAGTCATAAATTGAAACAATTTTCCGGATTATTTTTCATACTGTAGAGTAATAATTAATTATACGTTTAAATAATTTTACTGAATATTTTTCATATTTCAAATTAATCATTAAAATTTGAAATAATTTTCCTGTACATTGCTCATATTTCTGAAGGATAATTATGAATTAAAAATCATTTTAATTAATATTTTTCATATTTCAGGGTAATTCAAATTTGAAATAATTTTCCTGATTATTTTTCGTATTTCAGATTAATAATAATAATAATTTGATATAAATCAGCACTCTTTATAATCTCCGTTGTTAGATATATAAAGATGTAGCCGTGAGACGAGTCCGGGGGACCCCTCTGCTGGTGTTTGACGGAAGCTGCACAAAGACCCGGAACGTTCTCACTATTCAAAAATAATTAAGATGCAAAAACTGAAAACAAAATTAAAATTGTAGAATTTGTAAGAAAAAAAAATCATTGTTAAGTTTTTTTTTGTTTTTTTTTTAAAGAATCTTCGTATTGCAAAAAATTAAAAGAAATTATTTCCTTTATTTGACAAATTCACATTTATAGTAAAAACACTTTTATATTATTTGTATTAATTATTATTTTTATAAATATATTTGGAGGAGAAACGTTTCTCTCGTTCTTTTCTATTTCCGATTCCGGATTTATGGATTATTATTATCGGTGACACGGAAATAAAAGATTTGTTATTCTCATTTTCACTGAATTGAACACAAATAAAAAACACGATGGTGAGGAGGATGATGATGGTGGTGGTAGTGATGGTGAGGAGGATGATGATGGTGGTGGTAGTGATGGTGAGGAGGATGATGATGGTGGTGGTAGTGATGGTGAGGAGGAGGATGATGGTGGTGGTAGTGATGGTGAGGAGGAGGATGATGGTGGTGGTAGTGATGGTGAGGAGGAGGATGATGGTGGTGGTAGTGATG
>NW_017310590.1:7017-7228 GCF_000935625.1 Nanorana parkeri | reverse complement strand
TGATGGTGAGGAGGAGGATGATGGTGGTGGTAGTGATGGTGAGGAGGAGGATGATGGTGGCGGTAGTGATGATGGTGGTGGTAGTGATGGTGAGGAGGATGATGGTGGTGGTAGTGATGGTGAGGAGGAGGATGATGGTGGTGGTAGTGATGGTGGGGAGGAGGATGATGGTGGTGGTGGGGATGATGGGGGGGGGGGGGGGGGGGGGGGG
>NW_017310590.1:5230-6939 GCF_000935625.1 Nanorana parkeri | reverse complement strand
GTGATGGGGAGGAGGGGGATGATGGTGGTGGTAGTGATGGTGAGGAGGAGGATGATGGTGGTGGTAGTGATGATGGTGAGGAGGAGGATGATGGTGGTGGTAGTGATGATGGTGAGGAGGAGGATGATGGTGGTGATGATGATGATGGTGAGGAGGAGGGGGACGGATGTGCGGGAAATGTTGGAGGTAATATATATTTGGGGATGGGGGGTCACCATGTGCTGGACGTTCTGCAGACGGAGGGACATTTCTGCTGATGTGATGATGAGGATGATGATGTACCCCACCCCACTGAGACCATTAACCCTTCACTCACCCCAGAACTTCTACCTCACTGAGACCATTAACCCTTCCACCACCAATCACCACCTACCCCACCCCACTGAGACCATTGACCCTTCACTCACCCCACCACTTCTACCCCACTGAGATTAACCCTTCCATCACAACACCCTTTCTACCCCATTAGGACCATTAACCCTTCATCCACCCTGCTACATCTACCCCACTGAAACAAATAACCCTTCCCCCATAACACCTGTTATACCCCACTGATACCATTAACCCTTCACCCACCGCTGCACTTCCCCATAATTATACCTTCTGCCCTTCATTACACAGTGATTTATAATTAACCCTTCCCATGCTGCTGCCCTTCACCATTCATCACATGACCAATGAATGACAATTAACCCTTTATTTTCCTTGGTCCTCAATGAACAATTCCCTCCCCGGCTCACCTATAATATGTGTATACCATGTACTATACCCCCCTGTATACTACCAACCCCCTCCCACCCCCGGCCAGTCATACCTTTCATATTCACCCAGTAAGGACATGTAGACCATTAACCCTTCCCGGAATAGACTCTTATTAACCCATTCCTGCCACAGTCACTATGTAATAACATCCCATGTATCCTGCCTGACATTCAGCAATGGCAATCAGGGAGAATTAACCCCTTGCTACCCTCCCCCGGCCTCCATTCATCAACATGTAGGTCTATAGGGGCTGCAGCACCGGGGTCCCTGGCCAGGACACTATCCGCATGGAGTTTGCACTCTCTCTGTCACCCTCCAAAGACATGCTGGTGGGGTGACCGGCTCGATGTCTAAAAGGACCCCAGTCTGTGCGCCTGTGAGATACGGACTTTAGATTGTAAGCTCTGTGACGGCAGGGGCGGAGGTGCGGCATGGGAAGTCGTCTATAACATTGATGGCGCCACATAAATATTCACCCAATAGGCACGCACTCAGCATGATGTCACCTTCATGTATCCCCCATCCCGCCTGCACCCCGTATCCGGGAAATGGTCTCCAGTACACCAAACTCAATGACCATCAGCTCATGAGGCCATCAAAGAGTGACACCTGGTGGCCAACCTCAGACATAACATTCCTTCCATGTGTCTGTGACGGTTCATTCACCCGGGTCATGTCTGTGAAGGTTCTCCGTCATCCGGGTCATGTCTGTGAAGGTTCTCCGTCATCCGGGTTATGTCTGTGAAGGTTCTCCGTCACCCAGGTCATGTCTGTGAAGGTTCTCCTTCATCCAGGTCATGTTTGTGAAGGTTCTCCTTCATCCAGGTCATGTTTGTGAAGGTTCTCATTCCTCCGGGTCATGTCTGTGAAGGTTCTCCGTCATCCGGGTCATGTCTGTGAAGGTTCTCATTCATCCAGGTCATGTCTGTGAAGGTTCTCCGTCATCC
>NW_017310590.1:1668-4793 GCF_000935625.1 Nanorana parkeri | reverse complement strand
TTAATTCCACCTTCATAACCAGAGTCGGGTCTCTCCAGTAATACAAAATAAACATGGGACGGGAGGACCACATGGCTGCCCTGCAGTTTGCCGGAACTCCTCCACCGTCTCCCCGGGAAGATGAGACGTCTCTCGTGAAGTGCTCAGTAATCCGTCCAGCTGGATGACCTCAGGAGGCAGAAATGGTCTGTGATGGAGCCTCCTTGTCCCTGTGTGCTCCTGTCTGGACTACAGACGTCCTCTCACCTGAAAGAAACCGTAACCCCCAAAGCCCTGGAGACTCCAGCTCATGCAGATGTTGTGGCTCTGAACTGTCTATAGAGGCTGATAGGACCCAGTCTGGATCAGCGAGCCAAACCTTACCAATTAAATGCACGACTGGCCTCAATGTAACGCATGACTGAGTGAAGACCACGCAGGGTGGTTCAGACTCTGGAGCATGTAACTGAGACTTGTGCTGAGGTGATTGCCACCAAAAAGACACCTTCAGTGTCACGTCTGCGATGGAACATTCCTCACATGGAGTGAATAAGGGTTCTGAGAGGTATTTGAGGGCCAAGAATCGGTCCCACTGAGGAGGCATTTCAGATATTCGTACTGCGGATGGTTATCCACCACAGCGAAGGGCCGGAACCTCGGCAAGGATTAGAAGGTGGAGATAAGTGTCCTACGGGTCCACAGACAGCGCCCAATCCTCCGCCCTCCGGTTGGCATACTTAAAGGAGAACTATGAGGGGGAGGGGAGGGGCTTGTCACTCTCCTCATAGTTCGGGGCGACGTGTGACAATGAGACTGTCACAGATCGGCTCAGTAGATCGGGAGGTGAGAGAACACATACCGGCGTTCGCTCACTTCTCGATCCTGTCACAGCTCTCTGTCGTGACAGGGGAGGGGCTGGATTCCCCGCTCCTCCAGCGCTGACTGGTGGAACGGACGGGGGAGGGGGCGGGTACAGCCTCTAGAGAGGCAGAGCCAGCCGTCACTCACGCAGTATAAGGGTTCTGAGAGGTATTTGAGGGCCAAGAATCGGTCCCACTGAGGAGGCATTTCAGATATTCGTACTGCGGATGGTTATCCACCACAGCGAAGGGCCGGAACCTCGGCAAGGATTAGAAGGTGGAGATAAGTGTCCTACGGGTCCACAGACAGCGCCCAATCCTCCGCCCTCCGGTTGGCATACTTAAAGGAGAACTATGAGGGGGAGGGGAGGGGCTTGTCACTCTCCTCATAGTTCGGGGCGACGTGTGACAATGAGACTGTCACAGATCGGCTCAGTAGATCGGGAGGTGAGAGAACACATACCGGCGTTCGCTCACTTCTCGATCCTGTCACAGCTCTCTGTCGTGACAGGGGAGGGGCTGGATTCCCCGCTCCTCCAGCGCTGACTGGTGGAACGGACGGGGGAGGGGGCGGGTACAGCCTCTAGAGAGGCAGAGCCAGCCGTCACTCACGCAGCTGGGCGGATCCAGACATAATTGTCCCGGCTGCGGCGTCTCGGTATACCGCGAGCTGTAGCTCCCTATATACTGAGCTTAGGGAGACGGGAGGACGCTAGTTTGTGTCCCCCCCTGACCCTGAGGAGGACTATGAGGGAAAGCCCGGACCTCGTACTTCTCCTTTAATGCTTGAGGGACTCCATCTTGAACACTCTAACAAGCTGGACCTTTTCAGCCTCCTTAGATCATTGATGGGCCTCCATCCACGCGTCTTCTTCTTTACAAGTACAACAAGTGGAATCCTGGAACCTGCTTTTCTGTAAGAAGAGGGACCACTGCACCCTGAAGCGTCTGACAATACTGGCACATTACTCCGGTTTATGGGAGGAGCTATGGAGGGTAGAGGAAATGGAGAGAGAGGAGTTCTCCTGTATGTAAGATGGTCCATCTGAACCGAGGGTCCTCACGCTTGTCCATCCAGACATGTGCGTCATGCTGTCATCTGGCCCCCACTGCACCGGTCTGCGTGTGCGTGAAGTCACAACAACTTTGCGAGGTCTGAGGAGTTGAGGAAGTTTTGGTCTTTGATGACTTTAGGAACGTAACTTGCCGATTTCTCCTGAACTCTCCCCCCTGGGTGATGTGTCCTGGACTTGCGGCTCCCGGACTGACTGGATTTGTTGGTATCGCGTACCCGAGGCAGAGACCGGAAGACGAGGAGGCTTCTCTCGCGGCTCGTGTCCTGCAACCCCCGGGGGATGGAACGGAAGGCCGCAGGACAGCGAGGACCACGTGCGCCACCGATGGAAGCAGACAACGCGCAGGAGACGTCTGGTTAGCGAAGTCAGCAGGCCAAAGGTCACGACCGGGGCGGGCAGCGTGGGAACAGATTCAGGAGATAGGAATCGTGGTCCACAAATCCAAGAGTCAGGGCCAGCCGGGTACCGAAATCAGAAGGCAAGAGCCAAGTCCAGGAAACAAGCCAAGGTCGGGGGCAGGCAGCAACAGCAGAGTGGTCCAAGACAATCCAGGTCACAGGCAAATCAACAGGAAGCACTAGCTGACGAGACCATCAGCAATGTTGTGAGCTCAGTCTCCTTCCTATATAGCCACCTATGAGGTACGATGTCGCTTCCTGTGCACCTGCCGTTTGTGCGTCTTCCCGCATACCTTCGGTTGTGCACGCATGCGCACTATGGTCCGTCTTCGGAGATGGGGTCTGTGCGCAGGCGCCATTCTACTCTTACAGTTGGACTGAGGAAACTCCTGGTGTCGCAGTCTGGGGTTGTCAAGGCAATGACCCCAATGTGCCGTCAGCGAGCCTGGAAACTGCTGACAAGGTCTTAGGGCCACACAAGGACTTACCGATGAAGGAATCTTACACCAGGAACTGAGCATAGGACCGACCACCCCAAGTGTTCAGCCATAATGCCAGTGTAGCTGTAGTAGTGTGGAGCACGGCTCTGGCCAACCCCTGGATGGTGGTGTCCATAGATGCTTCACCCCGGAAGTCTGTAGGCAACCTGAGATCCTCCAAGGCTCGTACGATGGGGTCACTCTCTACATTGCTCCTCAATGGTGACTCTACGTTGTGAGTCCAAACTCTCAGGGCTCAGGGTGATGAGGGTTATAGGGGGGTGATGAGGGTTATAGTGGGGTGATGGGGGTTATAGGGGGGTGATGAGGGTT
>NW_017310590.1:0-1101 GCF_000935625.1 Nanorana parkeri | reverse complement strand
CTCACAGACAGAGGAAACAATGGGGTTTATTTGAAATACATTTATAACATATCTTTGGAAATAGCAGCTAACGGGTCTCCGGGGAATCCGCACGGGGAGGATTGTCTGTCTGTGTGAAGTGCCGGAGGTCCAGCTGGGTGAAGCCTCCACTGCCCAACTTACACCTCCTGTGACCAGCTCGGTCGCCTCGTGATGACAAGTCCGGAGGAACTGGGGCACATGACCGGATGGTCTTATATGAAGGGGACTCGGTGGGGAGGAGGAGGGCAGCGCTGTGACTCAGTGGGCAGGAGGAGGGCAGCGCTGTGACTCAGTGGGCAGGAGGAGGGCAGCGCTGTGACTCAGTGGGCAGGAGGAGGGCAGCGCTGTGACTCAGTGGGCAGGAGGAGGGCAGCGCTGTGACTCAGTGGGCAGGAGGAGGGCAGCGCTGTGACTCAGTGGGCAGGAGGAGGGCAGCGCTGTGACTCAGTGGGCAGGAGGAGGGCAGCGCTGTGACTCAGTGGGCAGGAGGAGGGCAGCGCTGTGACTCAGTGGGCAGGAGGAGGGCAGCGCTGTGACTCAGTGGGCAGGAGGAGGGCAGCGCTGTGACTCAGTGGGCAGGAGGAGGGCAGCGCTGTGACTCAGTGGGCAGGAGGAGGGCAGCGCTGTGACTCAGTGGGCAGGAGGAGGGCAGCGCTGTGACTCAGTGGGCAGGAGGAGGGCAGCGCTGTGACTCAGTGGGCAGGAGGAGGGCAGCGCTGTGACTCAGTGGGCAGGAGGAGGGCAGCGCTGTGACTCAGTGGGCAGGAGGAGGGCAGCGCTGTGACTCAGTGGGCAGGAGGAGGGCAGCGCTGGGACTCGGTGGGTAGGAGGAGGGCAGTGCTGTGACTCAGTGGGTAGGAGGAGGGAGCAGCCGGGGTGCATTCAATGCTGTAAAGAGAGGAGCGCAGCCGTGGCAACAAGAATAGAGAATTTAATGGCAAAGATTCATAACTGGCGTCTCCGTGTCACAAATTATAATCCGGAGTCACTTCCCAATCATCATGGCTCCAGGAGCTCGGCACGCGTCGTGTTCAGGGTTCCTCAGCTGCAGAACAAAGATGGTTCCTTCCACATTCAGGC
>NW_017310589.1:10285-12568 GCF_000935625.1 Nanorana parkeri | reverse complement strand
CACACCAAGCACCACAACCTGAGCTCCTCACACCAAGCACCACAACCTGAGCTCCCCGCACCAAGCACCCCGACCTCAGCTCCCAACACCAAGCACCCCGACCTCAGCTCCCCACACCAAGCACCCCAACCTGAGCTCCCCACACCAAGCACCCCAACCTGACCTCACACCAAGCACCCCAACCTGAGCTCCTCACACCAAGCACCCCAACCTCAGCTCCCCACACCAAGCACCCCAACCTCAGCTCCCCACACCAAGCACCCCATCCTGAGCTCCTCACACCAAGCACCCCGACCTCAGCTCCCCACACCAAGCACCCCAACCTGACCTCACACCAAGCACCCCAACCTCAGCTCCCCACACCAAGCACCCCATCCTGAGCTCCCCACACCAAGCACCCCAACCTCAGCTCCCCACACCAAGCACCCCAACCTCAGCTCCCCACACCAAGCACCCCATCCTGAGCTCCCCACACCAAGCACCCCAACCTCAGCTCCTCACACCAAGCACCCCAACCTGAGCTCCTCACACCAAGCACCCCGACCTGACCTCGCACCAAGCACCCCACACGGAGCTCTGTAGGGTTAGGGAGGAAGAGGCATCTGTGGGATGGGGGAAATTTTCAATATTGTTCAGGGGAAGTGCAGTGCATGATGGGAAACCTGCCTTCCTGCCCCAGAGAGGGCGGGGCTAGAAACCAGGTGGGGATCTGCTGCAGCTGAGAAGTTCTGATATGTCAACGGGGGACGTTCACTGAGATCATCTGAAGGGATCTAGTGTGAGAGGATTCCAGACTTGTCTGTGGAGCTGACACTCCATCCTCGGTCCGGCCACACACATAAGGATCGGGGTTCCTCCTCACACTGCCCCCCCTCCCCACCCTCCAGGTATTTGTCTGAATCTTCTATTAGGGAAATCCGGATTATTGCTGGAAGTAACTCTCTGGGGGGGGAAATGGGATTGTAGTTTCCGGCCGGGATTCTCCAACTCCACAGAGTGCAGATTGCATGGAGTATGTGGAGGGGATAATGCCCCATTGCCCTGAGAGGGGTAAATATGATGTAGCCAGGAGGGACAAATGTTAGCATAATGAGCTGACCAGAGAGAGGAGATTCCATTCCAATGGTGTGAGATGGACGGAGGAACATTCTGGAATCTTCCATCTGATGGCCAACAATCCTCCCAATTCCCATGACTGGGGGGAGGGGCAATGTCAGAAATTCCCCAGCATGCTGGTCTGGTTTTTCCATTGTACATGTGATTGTAGTGTGTGTGACTGGAGATCCGTCTTCCAGGTTCCATCACAAGGTCTGGGTGACCAACAGCACTCCGGGGACCCCCATCCACTAGGTCTGTACACCTTATGAGGGGCCCCCACCATCCCTGTGCTGAGTTCCCGGGTATATCTGTACACCTGCTGTGCCCATTATGAGGGGCCCCCACCATCCCTGTGCTGAGTTCCCGGGTCTGTACACCCGCTGTGCCCATTATGAGGGGCCCCCACCATCCCTGTGCTGAGTTCCCGAGTCTGTACACCCGCTGTGCCCATTATGAGGGGCCCCCACCATCCCTGTTCTCGCTCTCGGGCTCCTTCTATAATGAAATGTGACGTCTGGGTGGAGTATGTGGCCCCTGGTTGCCGGCCTCTGGAGAACATTCCATTGGTTTGGAGTTGATGAAGTTTATCTGTCTCGGGATCGGCCCCCCGGGGTGTTGGAGTGATTAGTGGCCCTTGGTGGGCTCTTGCTGACCATCCTGTGACATTTGTCCTCTCCCCCCCTCACTTTCACACCTCCATCTCTGTGTCTTGTCTCCGCAGGGAAGTGGTCGGCCCTCCCCCCGGTGACAGGTCCTCTTGTTGAAGCCTCATCTACATAACAAAGGTTGTGATTGGGGAGGAAGGGGCCGGTATGCGGGGCCCCCTCACCTTGTACAGTGAGACTTCTTCTCATGATGTGACCGGCTTGGTGACCCTCAGCACCGTCCTCCAGGACCAGGTCAATTCTGCCCTGACCTATGATATGTCCCCGGGGGTCCAGCTCTGGCCACCCCTCACACTGCACAAGGATTGGGGCAACTGGAGCCCAACCACTGGCCAGGAGCCCATCTGCCCCAAGGACCAGCTGCATGGGACAATGGGGGCCCCAAAGCTGACCAGAGAGGGCAGGAAGATGAAGAAAATAAAGAAGAAAAACTACCAACGTCATTCCAAACCACCGTACTCCTACCTGGCCATGATCGCCCTGGTCCTCCAGAACTCCCCCGACAAGATGTTGAAACTCT
>NW_017310589.1:991-6063 GCF_000935625.1 Nanorana parkeri | reverse complement strand
TAAACGTAATCTGGAGGCAAGAGGTTAGTTAAACAGGAACCCCCCTTAGTGCCCGGCGGGGGGCGGCTCTGTAGATGTGGCCCCTCCCCAGGGTCTCCTGAGTGACAGATCAGAGATAAGCCGGGGCCCCCCCACCGCTACATGTAATGAACTCATCCAATCCTCTCTAATCCCCAATTCTGAGGGTTGTTGGGGGTAGCTAAGTATCCGCTGTCCAAAGGGCCACACAATGGGCCCAGAGGGATAGAATTGGGGCCCCGTTCGCACCATCGCATTGTAACTGAGCCGTGCGATCACCGCGCCCAAATCTGCCATTAAACGGGTCTGACCGCCCCTCCCCCGACAAGATTATTATTATACGGCATTTATAGAGCGGCGACAGTACAGACACAATACAGTTTCAGGGTCCTGAGAGCTTACAATCTAGTGGGAGGGGCCAGTGATACAGAAGGTAATAGTGGTTCGGGTTGAGTTGATGCTGAAACTCTGATAATGCAAAACGCGTTTCCTTCTTTACCTGCAACTTGGAGTGCGTGCTCTGTGGGTGAGGATGCGAGCTCTGCGTGCGCTGTGGGTGGGGATGTGAGCTCTGCGTGCGCTGTGGGCGGGGCTGTGAGCTCTGCGTGCGCTGTGGGTGGGGATGCGAGCTCTGTGGGTGGGGATGCGAGCTCTGTGGGTGGGGCTGTGAGCTCTGCGTGCGCTGTGGGTGGGGATGTGAGCTCTGCGTGCGCTGTGGGTGGGGATGTGAGCTCTGCGTGCGCTGTGGGTGGGGATGTGAGCTCTGCGTGCGCTGTGGGTGGGGATGTGAGCTCTGCGTGCGCTGTGGGTGGGGATGTGAGCTCTGCGTGCGCTGTGGGTGGGGATGTGAGCTCTGCGTGCGCTGTGGGTGGGGATGTGAGCTCTGCGTGCGCTGTGGGTGGGGATGTGAGCTCTGCGTGCGCTGTGGGTGGGGATGTGAGCTCTGCGTGCGCTGTGGGTGGGGATGTGAGCTCTGCGTGCGCTGTGGGTGGGGATGTGAGCTCTGCGTGCGCTGTGGGTGGGGATGTGAGCTCTGCGTGCGCTGTGGGTGGGGATGTGAGCTCTGCGTGCGCTGTGGGTGGGGATGTGAGCTCTGCGTGCGCTGTGGGTGGGGATGTGAGCTCTGCGTGCGCTGTGGGTGGGGATGTGAGCTCTGCGTGCGCTGTGGGTGGGGATGTGAGCTCTGCGTGCGCTGTGGGTGGGGATGTGAGCTCTGCGTGCGCTGTGGGTGGGGATGTGAGCTCTGCGTGCGCTGTGGGTGGGGATGTGAGCTCTGCGTGCGCTGTGGGTGGGGATGTGAGCTCTGCGTGCGCTGTGGGTGGGGATGTGAGCTCTGCGTGCGCTGTGGGTGGGGATGTGAGCTCTGCGTGCGCTGTGGGTGGGGATGTGAGCTCTGCGTGCGCTGTGGGTGGGGATGTGAGCTCTGCGTGCGCTGTGGGTGGGGATGTGAGCTCTGCGTGCGCTGTGGGTGGGGATGTGAGCTCTGCGTGCGCTGTGGGTGGGGATGTGAGCTCTGCGTGCGCTGTGGGTGGGGATGTGAGCTCTGCGTGCGCTGTGGGTGGGGATGTGAGCTCTGCGTGCGCTGTGGGTGGGGATGTGAGCTCTGCGTGCGCTGTGGGTGGGGATGTGAGCTCTGCGTGCGCTGTGGGTGGGGATGTGAGCTCTGCGTGCGCTGTGGGTGGGGATGTGAGCTCTGCGTGCGCTGTGGGTGGGGATGTGAGCTCTGCGTGCGCTGTGGGTGGGGATGTGAGCTCTGCGTGCGCTGTGGGTGGGGATGTGAGCTCTGCGTGCGCTGTGGGTGGGGATGTGAGCTCTGCGTGCGCTGTGGGTGGGGATGTGAGCTCTGCGTGCGCTGTGGGTGGGGATGTGAGCTCTGCGTGCGCTGTGGGTGGGGATGTGAGCTCTGCGTGCGCTGTGGGTGGGGATGTGAGCTCTGCGTGCGCTGTGGGTGGGGATGTGAGCTCTGCGTGCGCTGTGGGTGGGGATGTGAGCTCTGCGTGCGCTGTGGGTGGGGATGTGAGCTCTGCGTGCGCTGTGGGTGGGGATGTGAGCTCTGCGTGCGCTGTGGGTGGGGATGTGAGCTCTGCGTGCGCTGTGGGTGGGGATGTGAGCTCTGCGTGCGCTGTGGGTGGGGATGTGAGCTCTGCGTGCGCTGTGGGTGGGGATGTGAGCTCTGCGTGCGCTGTGGGTGGGGATGTGAGCTCTGCGTGCGCTGTGGGTGGGGATGTGAGCTCTGCGTGCGCTGTGGGTGGGGATGTGAGCTCTGCGTGCGCTGTGGGTGGGGATGTGAGCTCTGCGTGCGCTGTGGGTGGGGATGTGAGCTCTGCGTGCGCTGTGGGTGGGGATGTGAGCTCTGCGTGCGCTGTGGGTGGGGATGTGAGCTCTGCGTGCGCTGTGGGTGGGGATGTGAGCTCTGCGTGCGCTGTGGGTGGGGATGTGAGCTCTGCGTGCGCTGTGGGTGGGGATGTGAGCTCTGCGTGCGCTGTGGGTGGGGATGTGAGCTCTGCGTGCGCTGTGGGTGGGGATGTGAGCTCTGCGTGCGCTGTGGGTGGGGATGTGAGCTCTGCGTGCGCTGTGGGTGGGGATGTGAGCTCTGCGTGCGCTGTGGGTGGGGATGTGAGCTCTGCGTGCGCTGTGGGTGGGGATGTGAGCTCTGCGTGCGCTGTGGGTGGGGATGTGAGCTCTGCGTGCGCTGTGGGTGGGGATGTGAGCTCTGCGTGCGCTGTGGGTGGGGATGTGAGCTCTGCGTGCGCTGTGGGTGGGGATGTGAGCTCTGCGTGCGCTGTGGGTGGGGATGTGAGCTCTGCGTGCGCTGTGGGTGGGGATGTGAGCTCTGCGTGCGCTGTGGGTGGGGATGTGAGCTCTGCGTGCGCTGTGGGTGGGGATGTGAGCTCTGCGTGCGCTGTGGGTGGGGATGTGAGCTCTGCGTGCGCTGTGGGTGGGGATGTTGGTTGCGAGCTCATTTCTTCTCAGTATTGGAGGGAAGTGATGAGAAGTGGGAGGAGATTCTCTGACAGGAAATGTTGTTTTTTCTCCTCAGATTCTGAAACACATCGAAATTCTCTTCCCGTTCTTCAGACGAGATTACATTGGATGGAAGGACTCCGTCCGCCACAACCTCTCCTCCAATGACTGCTTCCGGAAGGTGAGGAGAGATTCCTCCTGGGTGGGGTTCTCTATGGATGTGTCCTCAGTGATTGGCTGTTATCATTTGGGGCGTAGAGACTCCTCCCTCTTCTCAGAGACGGAGCTGGAAGGAGTTTTGATGTTATCACCTCGGGATTCCTTCTCACTCTGCATTGCTTTCATGTCGGTGAGATGCAGGATTGGGGTTCTGTTGGAGGGTCTCTGGTGGGGTTCTCTGGTTGGAGGGTCTCTGGTGGGGTTCTCTGGTTGGAGGGTCTCTGATGGGGGTCTGTTGGAGGGTCTCTGGTGGGGTTCTCTGGTTGGAGGGTCTCTGATGGGCGTCTGTTGGAGGGTCTCTGGTGGGGTTCTGTTGGAGGGTCTCTGGTGGGGTTCTGTTGGAGGGTCTCTGGTGGGGTCCTGTTGGAGGGTCTCTGGTTGGGTTCTGTTGGATGGTCTCTGGTGGGGTCCTGTTGGAGGGTCTCTGGTGGGGTCCTGTTGGAGGGTCTCTGGTGGGGTCCTGTTGGAGGGTCTCTGGTGGGGTCCTGTTGGAGGGTCTCTGGTATGAGTGACCTCTGACCTGATCAGAGTTTGCTGACCAGTTGTGTTGGTGAGTGCTGATTACTGAGTGCGCTGACTCTGGTTCCTGTATTTAGACTTCTGGCACAATTGCTGGGACAGGAAATGGAGGCCGCCGGCTCTGGTGGGAGGATTGTACATTCTGGTGTCATGTTTGTCCGTTGTTTGGTTTGGAGTCTCTGAGAAGGTTTGATGCGTCTTTGTGTCTTTTGTAGGTGCTGAAGGACCCGGGGAAACCTCAGGCCAAGGGGAACTTTTGGACGGTGGATGTGACGAGAATCCCTCTGGATGCCTTGAAGCTGCAGAACACGATGATGGCGCGAGGTGGAACCACCTATTTCATCCAGGACCTGTCCCCCTACATCCTACACAACCACAAATATGGTGCCGGCGGAGAGCCAACCAGGACCTTCTCTCCTCCCGGCTCCCTGCCCTCCGGGGATGAGTCCCAGCAAAGCAAACTCAACACGTCCTTCATGATCGAATCTTTACTCCAAGACCTGCAGGATGTGGACTTGGCAGACGTCTCCAAGTCTACGGAGAGCAGAAGAAGTCATTCCCAATCCTTGGCCGGGAACATTTGGCCGGTGAACCCTCTTGGCTGTAACTCCAACTCCCGCTTGTTCCAGCGCTCCAGCAGTCCCAACGTTTCAGCTAGTCAGTCCCTGTACTCGTCCTCCTGTGCCAGTCTTTCCACCATTTCCCCTCGTAGTTCTGATGAAGATTCCGGTACAAACATCGCTGGAACTTCTCCTCAGAGGTCCCGTCATTCCACCAAGCGGCCAAGAGAGGAGGATGATGACCCCCGAAGTGTCTCCTCTTCAGACTCTGATGCAGAGAGACGTTCCCCACGGGAGCCTCCTGCTAAGGTGCCTGTTCTGGCCTCCGACTTGCCCACTTCCTACACAAAGTGTATTCCGCCCAATGTGGTGGCTCCACCCACTGCTCTTCCTTTCTTCCCCTTTTCCCAGTTTGGTTATTACAACTATGGATCCTCCCCCTACATGAGCCCAACCTACTGGGGACTGGTACCACAGCCGGGGAGCAGTCATCCGGAGCCGCCATGTCCGCCCGCGCCTTCGCTGGATCTCGATAATATGCTGAGGGCCGTGCCACCCAACAAAAGTGTATTTGATGTGATGACCAGTCACCCCGGAGATGTTGTCCACCCGGCATTCTTCACTCAGTACCTGACCCGCTCCGGCGGGCCGTGCCCCGGGCAGAGGCTGGTATAGGTGTGTCCTCATTGGATGACAGATGGACACTCCCCTGCAGAGCTCCTCGGGTCCTGATAGGAGGAGATATCAGTGCGGCTTCTGATCAGTTTCATGTCTCGGGATGTTCATAGAGAA
>NW_017310589.1:598-860 GCF_000935625.1 Nanorana parkeri | reverse complement strand
TGTATAGACTTGGTTGACCCGTCTCCATTTCTGAGATGCGTTTCGCGGATCATGAATTATAATTTTATGAATTGTTGTATTTTATCACTTTGTATTAAACATAAAATGACTCCGATGTCCAGAGGAAAGATTCTGAGTGGAAGATCCGATTCTTACCCCGGAGATAGTCTTCCGGGATTATCAGACCAGCTGAAGGTTCTGCTGCCTTCTGAGACCCTGAAAATGGCCGACACAGAACTACAACAATGTCATAATGGCCCGT
>NW_017310589.1:0-514 GCF_000935625.1 Nanorana parkeri | reverse complement strand
GTGGCTACAAAATATAAGGCATAGCAGGAAGCCTTCTGTACTGTCTGAGCTCCGCCCTCCTTGATCTGTGATTGGCCAGACGTTGGGATGGATATTTGGTGCTGGATTGTCTTTCTGGTTCCTCCTCCGTCTCCGGACTCTTCTCATCTTGGAATGTAACCGTGACCATCGGATCCTGTGCTGCTCGGACAGACATGGTGACCCAACACCGGCCCGGCCAGGAGACGACATCCAGCAGTTTCCAGAGACAATTTTGGAACTTTTTGTTTTGTGAAGCTTTAAATTTAATGTTTCTTTGAGATATTACAGCTTGTTGTGTCCTCTCCTCCTCCTCTCCTCGGGCGTGTCTCGTCGTCTCCTCCTCCTCCTCCTCTCCTCGGGCGTGTCTTGTCTCCTCCTCCTCCTCTCCTCGGGCGTGTCTCGTCTCCTCCTCTCCTCGGGCGTGTTTCGTCTCCTCCTCGCCTCGGGCGTGTCTCGTCTCCTCCTCTCCTCGGGCGTGTCTCGTCTCCTCCTC
>NW_017310588.1:0-18057 GCF_000935625.1 Nanorana parkeri | reverse complement strand
AGAGAATGTAGTGTGGATGGTGGAGGAGAGATGTCAGAGAAAGTAGTGTGGATGGTGGTTGTGTTTGGCTGAGGGAGGAGTTGACTGGACTCTGACTTCCTGTACACATCTTTGAGGGCCTACATGGGAAGAGTTCCTTACAGAGTTGGGTGTGAGAGGAACATGAGGAAGACCTTCTCGGAGGAGGAGAAGGAGTGGACATGGCATTCATCCCCACCCATCCAAGTCTAACCATTACCAAGCGAAGAACCATCAAATTCTCAGTCATTGGTTCAGATGCCCCGTTGCCTTAGAACGCATGCCCCCGCCCCCCACCCCCCATCTCCTCAGTGGGCTTACTGGTGATGTCTCCTGGCAAAGGACACTTACCTACACGTCTGGTGGCTGTGACATACTATTACATCCATAAGTACTTACAGCCTTTCTCACAATGCAATCCACGACCCCGACCACCGGCTCACCTGAGATCTTAGTCTTGTCTATGATATCTCAATGTTGGTGCTCTACTGAGGTCCATCTGTGTCTTTATGGACCTCCATCTTGAATGACATCACGCACATGGATAGTTCCATGGGGAATGACCAACTGGAGCCCGATCTGTGGACATGGTCACGTTGGAATATATATTTCAGTACAGGTGCATTTACATCCGTGTTGACTTCATAGAGTCACCAGAAACCTTGAGTCTTCTCCTCGGGTATGTTTCATCATACGTCTCTTACTCCTTTGTAGCCTCTGATGCCCCGAATGAACAACGACCATAATGTGTCTCCATAGACCCGAAATACAAGGCAGCTCCTATCTGTCGTTGACCCCTGACCTCCCTACCTATGTCTTCCCCCGCTTTACTCATATCCCTACCCATCCCCCTCCTTGTTTGTTGGTCATCCCGAAGCCGAAATGTCTCTTTTCCATGTTTCGTCTCATGGTTGACGCCATTGGAAGTATGGACGAGAAGATGTCTTGAGGATCAAATTTAGGGTTGCCACCGAAACCCGAACACTCTAGCACCGCGTGCAGCAATTTTTTCTATTTGGGGAATATAGAGGCGAGACGGCTACATACTTTGTTGTTTTGGGGTGGCACCCTAATGTCTCCAGGGTCTCAGATGGGCTATGCACACTCTCAGGTGGGCTATGCGGGCTCTCAGGTGGCTGTGTGGGGTCTCAGGTGGGCTATGCGGGCTCTCAGGTGGGCTATGTGGGGGTCTCAGGTGGCTGTGTGGTGTCTCAGGTGGACTATGCGGGCTCTCAGGTGGCTGTGTGGGCTCTCAGGTGGGCTATGCGGGCTCTCAGGTGGGCTATGCGGCCTCTCAGATGGCTGTGTGGGGTCTCAGGTGGCTGTGTGGGGTCTCAGGTGGGCTATGCAAGCTATATCCCCTCCCCCCCCTCCCAAAACAATAATAATATATTTTTGGAGTCAAGGTCGTTTCACCAAAACATAACGTAACAGAGGAACCGACCACGAGGGTGAAACAGAACATAGACCTAGCTAGACATGTAGACGTGTTTGTATTCAATACGAGGCCCTGAGCTCAGTTCACGTCAGAGGAAGGTACAAACAGGAAGTGATGTAAGGTGCAGACAGGAAGTGATGTAACATTATTAGCAGGAAGTTCCAGGTGGTAGGAAGGAGAGAGGAGACATTGCTGGAACTGGCAGCAGAGGAGGTAATAAGATATTATATATACACCCAGTAACCCCGTCATGAGGCAACTGTCCATCCAGAGCCGGCCGGCTTATAGACTAGAAACATCCTAAATATAGAGCCATTAATTCCAGGAGGTCACATGACACCTGACCGAAGAGGTGAGGAGGATTTACTCAGGATTATAAAGTAGTGAAGAAGATATCTGGTGATCCATTAACACCCAGCCGACGTCTTCAAGGGGCATCACCCATGAAGATTCTGGAAGCCACCAAGAAGATCACGATGGAGGATCAGCCGCCCCTCACATCACCGGGTAAGTACGGAGGCTCCGCCTACATCCCCCATCATCTGATACACACATAGAAACAATGTATTCAGTCAGTGTGTGTGTTTCCTACAGATGGATCCAGTAAGAGGAACCCACCAGAGAGATGTCCCCGCCCCCTGTATTCCCGGGACTCCACCCAGGAAGATCTCACCATCCCCCACCATGAGAGATGTCCCCGCCCTCTGTATTCCCGGGACTCCACCCAGGAAGATCTCACCCTCCCCCACCATGAGAGATGTCCCCGCTCCCTGTATTCCCGGGATTCCACCCAGGAACATCTCACCCTCCCCCTCCATGATCAGGTGGGTGGAACTGAAGGACAGAAGGACCTCTACAAGGACATGATGATGGAGCCAGCTGATACCAGAAACTCATCAGAGAGATGTCCCCGCCCCCTGTATTCCCGGGATCCCACCCAGGAAGGTCTCACCATCCCCCGCCATAATCAGGTCGGTGATGAACAGTCAATGGAAGTTAAATTGTATTCTGTATGTCCGCTGCACAAGTGCGATGACAATTTCCTGTCATGTGTTCAGGAAGGAGACCCGAGACATTTTAATGTTATGGTGAAAGAAGAGATCAAAAAGGAGGCGGATGAAAATGGTATAACGGGAGGACACAAAGATTTCCACGAGGACATCATGATGGACTCATTCAATAACACAAACCCACCAGATGGAGTGATGGAGGAGCTCTCTGAAGGACACAAGGACATGATGGAGCCACCTAGGAAGAGGAACCCACCAGAGAGATATCCCCGTCCTCTGTATTCCCGGGATCCCACCCAGGAAGATCTCACCCTCCCCCGCCATGATCAGGTAGGTGGGACTGAGCTTACAAACCAATCATCTCTCAGGTCTTTGGGTTTTGGTGTTTATGTTTTGGGGGGATTTTCATTTTGTGTTTTTTTTTTTTTTTTGTAGATTGAAGAATTGATTGATATAAAAGCTGAGGTAAAAAAGGAAGAAAAGGAGACGTATGCAATAGGTGATCGGCAGTGTACGGAGGAGAAGCAGGAGGGCGTGGTTATGGTGACAATAAAGGAGGAGGAACCTTCTCCAGATATCAACTCAGGTGAGTAATGAGCAGAAACTGAACTCAATATAACGTCATGTGACCAACAAATGAGGAGGAGATACTGGACAAGGAGGAGACACTGGACACCATATGAAGGTCCATCTCCATCCCCCAATATAACGTTATGTGACCAACAAATGAGGAGGAGATACTGGACAAGGAGGAGACACTGGACACCATATGAAGGTCCATCTCCATCCCCCAATATAACGTTATGTGACCAACAAATGAGGAGGAGATACTGGACAAGGAGGAGACACTGGACACCATATGAAGGTCCATCTCCATCCCCCAATATAACGTTATGTGACCAACAAATGAGGAGGAGATACTGGACAAGGAGGAGACACTGGACACCATATGAAGGTCCATCTCCATCCCCCAATATAACGTTATGTGACCAACAAATGAGGAGGAGATACTGGACAAGGAGGAGACACTGGACACCATATGAAGGTCCATCTCCATCCCCCAATATAACGTTATGTGACCAACAAATGAGGAGGAGATACTGGACAAGGAGGAGACACTGGACACCATATGAAGGTCCATCTCCATCCCCCAATATAACGTTATGTGACCAACAAATGAGGAGGAGATACTGGACAAGGAGGAGACACTGGACACCATATGAAGGTCCATCTCCATTCCTCAATATAACGTCATGTGACCAACAAATGAGGAGGAGATACTGGACACCGTGTGGGATGATCAGGATACTTGACATTGTAAATTATTTTGATGTCCTTCCCCCAGGTGGACACGATGCCGATGAGGAGACGCACAACGGGGAGAATCCAAATTCATGTCCCGAGTGCGGGAAATGTTTCCGATTGAAATCACAGCTTCTAAGACACAAAAGGCGTCACTCCGGAGATCGGCCCTTCTCGTGTTCAGAGTGCGGGAAATCATTCAAAAGCAAATTGGAGTTTGTCCGCCACGCAAACACTCACACAGACATGAGGCCATTTTCCTGCTCCGAGTGCGGTCAGAGTTTCAAGAGGAAAGGTCACCTGACGACACATCTGAGGATTCACACAGGCGACACTCCCTTCCTATGCGTCCATTGCGGGAAAGGTTTCACGTGCAGCTCACAGCTTGTTAGACATCTGAGATCTCACACGGGCGTGCGGCCCTATTCGTGCTCGGAGTGCGGGAAGGCTTTCACCGAGAAGATGATGCTGGTCCACCATATGAGAGTTCACACCGGCGAGAGGCCTTATTCGTGCTCGGAGTGCGGCCAGCGTTTTAAACTTAAAAGTGTTCTGAATGGGCATATCAGGGTCCACACGAAAGAGACCCCCTTCCCGTGTCCTGTGTGCGGGAAATGTTTCACACGGAAAGATATTCTCAACATACACAAGCGCAGCCACTTGGAGAAATTGCCGTACACGTGTGCAGAGTGCGGGAAAGGTTTTACGTGGAAGAGTACCTTCATCAGCCACCAGCAAATTCACACCGGCGAGCGTCCTTTTCCCTGCCCGGACTGCGGCAAATGTTTCAGACAAAAATCCTCTCTTACGGAGCATCGGAGGCTTCACTTAGACGAAGGCTCGTTGACCTGCGCAGAGTGCGGGAAAGCATTTAAGACAAAATATGAACTTCGAGTACATCTGAGCGTTCACACGGGTCAGGAGGTCTTTCCATGCTCTGAGTGCGAGAAATGTTTCTCGCGGAAAGGACACCTTGTTATCCACCAAAGAATCCACACGGGAGAACGCCCTTTTCCATGCTCAGAATGTGGCAAGTGTTTCTCGCGCAAAGCGCAACTACTGAGGCACCAGAGAAGTCACACCGGCGAGCGTCCTTTCCCCTGCTCAGAGTGCGGGAAAAGTTTCACTCAGAAGGCACATCTCCTTACGCACCAGAAAAGCCACGAGGGCGAGCTTCCCTTTTCCTGCCCAGAGTGCCCGAAGTCCTTCAAGACAAAATCCAAGCTCCTGCTACACCGGAGAGGTCACACCGGCGAGCAGGTCTTCTCCTGCTTGGAGTGCGAGAAGTCCTTCCTTACCAAGTGGCAGCTCGTTGAGCACCAGAGAGTTCACACCGGCGAAAAGCCCTTTTCCTGCTCCGAGTGCGGAAAACATTTTTCACACAAAGCCAGCCTGAAAACCCATCAGAAGCTCCACACCGGCGAGAAGCCGTTTTGCTGCTCGGAGTGCGGGAAGAGCTTCATACGGAAAGAACATCTCACTAAACATCAGACAACGCACGGCCGCTAAAGTTAATGTTTGTGGACTGAATTGTTATTTTCATTGAGCAGATAAAGTCGGTATGAGATTGATATTCCAGTTCATGGTGATGGCTTCTTAGATGTCTGGGAGCTGCTTGGGGTGTCTGGTCATAAGAGACATTACCATGTACCGGAAACACCTGAACTCATATCATGGGGAGGGGCGGCCATATTGTAAGAGTGCGAAGAGGAGCTCATCCAATATCGGGCTTTGCACTTCCTTTTATAAGTTTAGATTCTGAAAAATGGGCTTTGTATGTTATTCACTATCTGAAATAAACTGAGACACTGGACACCATATGAAGGTCCATCTCCGTTCCTCAATATAACGTCATGTGTCATCCAAAATAGGACTTTACACTGGACACCATATGAAGGTCCATCTCCGTTCCTCAATATAACGTCATGTGACCAACAAATGAGGAGGAGATACTGGACACCATATGAAGGTCCATCTCCGTTCCTCAATATAACGTCATGTGACCAACAAATGAGGAGGAGATACTGGACACCATATGAAGGTCCATCTCCGTTCCTCAATATAACGTCATGTGACCAACAAATGAGGAGGAGACACTGGACACCATATGAAGGTCCATCTCCGTTCCTCAATATAACGTCATGTGACCAACAAATGAGGAGGAGATACTGGACACCATATGAAGGTCAATCTCCATTCCCCAATATAACATCATGTCCCCAACAAATGAGGAGGAGATACTGTACACCATATGAAGGTCCATCTCCATTCCTCAATATAACGTCATGTGACCAACAAATGAGGAGGAGATACTGTACACCATATGAAGGTCCATCTCCATTCCTCAATATAATGTCATGTTTTGTTGTGGGGGGGGGGGGGGGGCAGGAGATGAAATGGGACAATGGGGAGGATCCTATACCGAACTGGAAGCAGAGGTAGCACCCAACCCCCGAAGATGCTGCTGGAATCTATCAGGCTCGCCTACCCAAACATACTGGTGACCATCCCTGTAGCTGCACCATACAACACACCAACAGTAGGCTCTAATTTCTCCAATAGAAGCCTCCAATTACAATAAGTTCCTTCAACAACACAAACCACCGTACAGAGAAGGGACTTCTTTTTGGCTGAAGGTCATGCGTGATGGTCCTGGGGTATTGGTATTGGGTCACAAGAGCCTGCCTCAGTTGCCTAAAGGGCTCCCCTTCCACCATATTAATAGGGGCCCCTCCGAGTGCAAGTAGCAGAGCTATCAAGGCGGGTACATTTCTTTGGACTACTGCCGGGACTTCTGCCATGAAAGCCACCAAAATGTTCAAGAGCGGCATGGATGGGATGCAAGATGTCACCAGCGTCCCTCCGTTCTTTGGCCTGCCTGCTGGTGGTGGTGGTGCTGCCACTAGTTGTTCCCCATGTGGCGCTTGCCGGAGGAACCACACCACTTTCCTCCCCTAGCAACACTTCCTCTGCGGTGGACACGCATGTGCTGGTTCCTGCCACTGTTGGTCAGATGACCCAAGACTTTGCCCCGGCTGACTTCCCTGCTGCAGAGCTTACAGTTTTCTGGCCAATTTGGACAAAACGGTGCCAAATTTTGGAAAGGCGGCTGACCCTGAAGGTTCTCTCCACTACAGCGGTTTCTTCACCTTGCCCTGATGGAGCGACTTCCTTCTTCTTTCCATGTTGTGGCTTCTGGTGGGGCCTCTGGTTGAGGTAGAACAGGAGAAGGTCTGAACATTTCTGTGTGGGAGACTCCGACAATAACGGAGAGGCAGGTAGGGCGCGTGATTTGTCAGGGGAGTCCACAGGTGAAGACTTGGGCGTCACAAATTCTGGTGGGTTGTCGCTGCCAGAGGGTGGAAGGTCTACGTCTTCTAGAAAGAGGGGAAGGTAAGCCTACTTCTCAATCATCCTCTGATGGAATGACAGAAATATCTGTTGGGGAGACCTGATGGCTCCCCCTCTTCTCAATCATCCTCTGATGGAATCCAGAAATATATTTTCCTGATGTTGGGGAGACCTGATGGCTCCCCCTCTTCTCTACATCCTTAGAGACGTGTGATTGGACAGGAGGCCCCTCAATGACCCGTCAGTGATCTCTATCGGACTTATTACTTTGCATGGTCACGTTTGGATCCCTATAGTTCCCGGCGTTCCTGCAAATCCCTGTTCTTCTCCAGGAGGAGTGGGGCCTTCACAGACATGTATATGTTTGTGAAGGCCCCACCCCTCCCGGAGAAGGGCATGAGGCAACCTCTGAATGTTAACTACTACAATCGGTCCAAACCCCCAAAATTGTCCAAATGATAAAGATCTCCACACGGGACCGACCCAAATCACGAAGAACTCCTGAGATCGGAGGAACGAAGAGAACCGGTCAGGAGATAGAGAGGTGGACCTCATACCGGGACCACTGAGGGTCTCCTCTCTTCTCAATCTCCTCTCTCTCCTACCAAAGGTACTAAAACTCAATGTTGGGTGCAGATTCGACATTCTACACCAGGTGGCGATCACAGAGTGGAATACACAGACAGGAAGTGATGTAAGGTACCGACAGGAAGTGATGTAAGGTACAGACAGGAAGTGATGTAAGAGTATAAATAGGAAGTTCCAGGTGAGAGGTGAGTGGGGAGGAAGTAGAGAGGAGACATTGCTGGAAGTGGCAGCAGAGGAGGTAATAAGATATTATTTTATATGTACACCCAGTAACCCCTCCCCCCCGTCATGTCCGTCCTCCATAGTCACTGTGACGTCTTTTATCTCCGGCATTTATCCAACTGTCCATCCAGAGCCGCCATTTATAGACCGTATACATCCTAAATATAGACCCATTTATCCAACTGTCCATCCAGAGCCGCCATTTATAGACCGGATACATCCTAAATATAGAGCCATTTATCCAACTGTCCATCCAGAGCCGCCATTTATAGACCAGATACATCCTAAATATATTTAACTTGGAGGTTGTCTACCTGCTGGTGGGAGAGGTGAGGAGGATTCTGGGAATGTACGTTTCTGTCTCTATCGGCACAGGATTTTAGAGTAGAGAAGAAGACATCTGAACAGCTCAAAACCAACCAAGGATCAGGATCTCTATTTCTCCATGGAGGAGTGGAAGTATCTAGAAGGACACCGGGATCTCTACAAGGACGTGGTGATGGAGAATGCCCCGCCCCTCACATCACCGGGTAAGAGGAGAGAGCAGTACGGAGGCTCCGCCTACATCCCCCATCATCTGATACACACATAGAAACAATGTATTCAGTCAGTGTGTGTGTTTCCTACAGATGGATCCAGTAAGAGGAACCCACCAGAGAGATGTCCCCGCCCCCTGTATTCCCGGGACCCCACCCAGGAAGATCTCACCATCCCCCACCATGAGAGATGTCCCCGCCCCCTGTATTCCCGGGACCCCACCCAGGAAGATCTCACCGTCCCCCACCACGATCAGGATGTTGGAGATGAAGGTCGGGAACAGGTAGGTGGCTCTTCCTCTGGACAGCCCACATTACATGTACGTAGTCTTACATTTGAAAACATTCTTTTGTGGTTTTAGGGTGAATATCTGTTTGATGTGAAAGTTGAGTGTAAAGAGGAAGAAGAAAAAGACGCGTATGTGGCCGGCGATCAGCACTCTACAGCTGACCTTGGAATGACGGTGATCGTTAAGGAGGAAGAATTTCCTGTAGATATTGACCAAGGTGAGCAAGGTGAACCAGAGACAGAACCTTTCCCACACGTTCATTGTTTGATTGCTCAGTTACGGGGAACCTCTTAGGCATGGCGCGGGCAACTCATTCACTGAGCCTCAAACCCTTCACGCCAGACTTTTCAACTTTAGTATTAGAATACTGGTTCCATGTCCTTCTGGGTTGTGGAGATGTTGACTGAAGATGACTACCAGGTAACGGGAAACATCAACAAGAAGCCACGTAATATATACATTGTGGTCAAAGTATGTGGACGCCCTTCAGAATAATCAGGTTTAAGTGTTTCCAGTGAAAATGTTAAATGTCAAATACATTTATGGTTGAAGGCCCTTTTCTGTTCCACCATGTCTTTATGGAGCTGGCTTTGTACACCGGGGATGGCCATAGTGGAACAGAAAAGGGTCTTCACCAAGCTGGTCACACGATGTCTTTATGGAGCTGGCTGTGTACAGCTTGGTGAAGACCCCCTTCTGTTCCACCATGACTGTCCCCGGTGTACAAAGCCAGCTCCATAAAGACATGGTGTGACCAGTTTGGTGAAGGGCCTTTTCTGTTCCACCATGACTGTCCCCGGTGTACAAAGCCAGCTCCATAAAGACATGGTGTGACCAGTTTGGTGAAGGGCCTTTTCTGTTCCACCATGACTGTCCCCGGTGTACAAAGCCAGCTCCATAAAGACATGGTGTGACCAGTTTGGTGAAGGGCCTTTTCTGTTCCACCATGACTGTCCCCGGTGTACAAAGCCAGCTCCATAAAGACATGGTGTGACCAGTTTGGTGAAGGGCCTTTTCTGTTCCACCATGACTGTCCCCGGTGTACAAAGCCAGCTCCATAAAGACATGGTGGGACCAGTTGGGTGAAGACCCTTTTCTGTTCCACCATGACTGTCCCCGGTGTACAAAGCCAGCTCCATACAGACATGGTGTGACCAGTTTGGTGAAGACCCTTTTCTGTTCCACCATGACTGTCCCCGGTGTACAAAACCAGCTCCATAAAGACATGGTGTGACCAGTTTGGTGAAGACCCTTTTCTGTTCCACCATGACTGTCCCCGGTGTACAAAGCCAGCTCCATACAGACACGGTGTGACCAGTTGGGTGTGGAAGAAACTCAAGTGTCCTACACAGAGCCCTGACCTCAACCCTACTAAGCAACTTATGGATAAATTGGAAGCCAGGTCTTCTCATTCAACCGTCAGTACCCGATCTCACACATGGGCCCACCTTCCCACAGACACCGTCTTCCATCTTTTGGAAAGCCTTCCTGGAAGAGTAGAAGTAGTTGTAGCTACGAAGAGGGGGGGAGGGGGGGGGCATCTCCATATTTATGGGCCATGGTTTTGGAATGGGATTTCCAAAACCAAGCTCTTTAGCTTTGCATTCTGTTGATCAATGAGCTTGCAAGTCTGAAGGGATGCCGGGGATGGGTTCTTCTATATTCCATGAGGGGAGAAGGGGGTGGGGGGAGGGGATCCAGGGAAGGTGTTATATCTGTATTACACTTCAGCTGTAGGAGAACTTGATTCTGTTTTTTGCCTTCAGACTTGAAAATGGAAGACGAGGACATCAAACGAGAGCCTCCGGGAGAAAACTCCGTTTATATCCACCCAGGTGCAGATGACGCACCTCATCCCGCTAATTCGGAGGGGCCGCCGAGTGCGACTCGCAGCGCAGCAGATAAAGGAGACGAGGGGCACTTGTGTGCCGAATGCGGCAAATCCTGTAAATCAAAGTCCTCTCTATACAGACACCGGAGAACCCACTCGGCAGAGAGACGTTTTCCCTGCTCCGAGTGCGGAAAAAGCTTCAAGAGGAAGTGCCACCTCACCAAGCATTGGAGGACTCATACCGGCGAGCGCCCGTTCTCCTGCTCGGAGTGCGGGAAATGTTTCGGGGATAAGTCGATCCTGACGGCGCATCAGAGATACCACACGGGCGAGAACCTCCACACCTGCTCGGAGTGCGGCAAGAAGTTTTCTCAGAGGTCGCGGCTTGTGGTGCACCAGAGGTACCACACGGGCGAGAAACCGTACAAGTGCACAGAGTGCGGGAAGAGGTTTATAAGGAACACCCAGCTAATCATACACCAGAGAATTCACACGGGAGAGAAGCCTTTCCAGTGCTCCGAATGCGGCCTTTGTTTTTCGCAGAAGTACGAAGTGGTCAAACACCGGAGGAAGCATACGGGCGACAAGCCGTACTTGTGCCCCGAGTGCGGGAAAAGTTTTGCCACCAAGCACCAACTCACCACGCATCAGAGATCCCACCTGGGCCTGCAGCTCCACTCGTGTCCCGAGTGCGGGAAGATTTTCATGTACAGATCCCAGCTTGACCTCCATCGGAGGTCTCACACCGGGAAGGAGGTGTATCCCTGCTCCGAGTGTGGGAGGAACTACATATTTCAATCCCAGCTGAGGAAGCACCAGAGGATCCACGCGAACGACAAGCCACATTCGTGCCCCGAATGCGGGAAATGTTTCATATGGAAGTCCCAGCTGGACGTGCACTTGAAACGTCACATGGGGGAGAAGCCGTTCTCCTGCTCCACCTGCGAGAAACGGTTCGTCACCAAGTCCAAGTTGAAGCAGCATCAGAAGACGCACTTCCAGGAGGAGCCGTTGCTGTGCGCCAGGTGCGGGTTGGGTTTCCTGTCACGGACCCAGTTAGTCCAACACTACGCCCTCCATGTCGAGGAGGAACCACTGTCCTGCGTAAAGTATGAGGAGACCCTTGGGGACGACTCTTAGCTTCTACAGCCCTTGGAGGAGGGCGTGTCTGGAGATGCTTCATGGACTGCACAGAGCTTCTTGGTCACCAGACAGTCCACTCCCCCAGGAACATCTTCTCCTCCGAGTGTGGGAAGTGCTTCCCGCTGAAATCCAAACTTGATATGATATCCACCTCCGAGACTCGCACCTTCTCTTGCTCAGGGTGTGGGAAATGCAAGTCGAAACTCGTGGCCCATGTCCGGTGAAAACCTCCCCACGTGCCTGGAATGTGTGGAAGAAGCGTCACGGAGAAGCCGGTGTTCGACAATCACATGAGGACACGCATAGGGGAGCGGCCGTTTGCACGCCCCCCAATGTAGGATCCGCTTCTCCAGCAAGGAGGGTCACGTCAGCGTTCATACAAGCAAAAGCCATACGTGTGTACAGAATGTGAGTATCACTCCGTGTGCGTCTTCAACCTTCTCATCCATCTGCGGACTCACACAGGAGAAAAGCCTTTTTTATGCTCGGCGTGCGGGAAAGGCTTTACTCAGAATTCTTCTCATTCGCACCAGAGGGATTCCAACCATTGACTCCAAGCTGCATAAGGCCCAATTGGAATCCAGTTGGGTGGGTTCTGCACATCCTGAAGATGTCTGATGCTTCATGGGCCATCTCTATCCATGAGACACCCAACTGCAATATACCCAAGCCGTTGGACAGAACACTACAAAATATTGTTTCTGTTATTTCCTGAACATGGACTATTGGAATCATGGACTCCGAATGCATTGACCCCTCCAGGTTCCACCAGTCCATCTAAAATAGCAGTTTGGGCCCTGATGAAGGGAGGAACTTTATAGCCCCCGAAAACGTTGTTGGACTTTTATGATGAAATAAATACTTTTAGACTCGGGAACCGTCGAGGTGACTTCTCTTGTTCTCTTAAATGTCTCCTGAGATGTCCTTTTTGAGGGCCCTTCATGTTTCAGATCTACCCATTTTGTATCCTATACTGTGTATTCAAACTGTATTTGGGTCCAGCGCCTCCAACCTAAATTTGGGGGCAACCCAGATCACGCCAGATAGAACACCCTGTAACATACGTGATCAGAACATATCACCAGGTAGATCAGCTCCCACCAGATCTCAGGTCACACATACAATACTATAATTTCCATGAAGTCCTCTTCTGTACGGTGCCGATGGTGGAAAAGGTGAAGGTGTGTCATGAAAGTCATTGTCCTTCCCCAACCGTCCATCTTGCCCACCGATCTCTATGGCACCACGGTACACTTTTCTTTAGCCCTCAGAGATCCACCATGAAAGGCCCTCTTGGTTGTCTCAGGCCAAAGGTTCTCTCTGAAGGTCTGTCATGAAAGTCATCGTCCTTTAGGATTCCCCAAACTTCCACAGTAGTGTCCTCTCCATGACAATAGATCCTTTGGGCGCCTCTATTGGAGGTCGTAGATTAGACAATGGTGTCCTCTCCATTACAATAGATCCTTTGGGCACCTCTATTGTAGGTCGTAGATTGGACAGTAGCGTCCTCTCAATGACAATCGATCCTTTGGGCACCTCTATTGGAGGTCGTAGATTGGACAGTAGCGTCCTCTCAATGACAATAGATTCTTTGGGCACCTCTATTGGAGGTCATAGATTCTGACTTGAGTAAGGCTGCCCTCAAACACAACCATGGTTCCCCTTGACTGGGGGGGGGGCACCAAAGTTTAGAAGCCACGTGTACAAAGTCCAGTGAGGGGGCCAAACCAATGATTGGAGTGTCCAGAAGCTTTGGATGATAATTTGTTCAACAAAGACAATATTTTGGAGGCTCGGAGATCTCCCCCCTTCCTCGTGGCTTAGACCTCCTATTTCTGTGTGAGAGGTCGGATGGCAGAATCACCACAATTATTAATTTGAGGGACAGGAGGGCTCCCAGGAGCAGAAAGTAGCAGCATATGGGGAAGTATCATAGCCTGACCGATGACCGGGAAAGGATCCAGTTCTCCCCCAAACACTTATCAAGAGATGACCATATCATGGTTGTCCTCCTCCATCACCATCACGTCCTCCATACATGCTGCAGTGTTTATCCTCACTGATCCCTGAGTATGATTAATCTCCAAACCCCTTCCAAGTCACAGCCATGGTGAGTCCTTCATCATTGTGGTCAGGTAGAAGATTGGAGGGGAGGACGGAGGTCAGATAGAAGACTGAAGGGGAGGACGGAGGTCAGAGAGAAGACTGAAGGGAAGGACGGAGGTCAGATAGAAGACTGAAGGGAAGGACGGAGGTCAGAGAGAAGACTGAAGGGAAGGACGGAGGTCAGATAGAAGACTGAAGGGAAGGACGGAGGTCAGATATAAAGTATTGCTCATATGTATTAAACTGGAAACCTTCCATAACTACGAGAGACTCCTGAGATCGGAGGAACAAGGAGAAGTGGCCAAGAGATAGGGAGGTGGACCTCATACAAGGACCGCTGAGGGTCTCCTCTCTCTTATTGCTGATACTAAAAAATCAATGTCGGATGCAGATTCTACATTCTACTCCAGATGGCGATACAGAGTGGAACGCACAGACAGGAAGTGATGTAAGAGTACACATAGGAAGTTCCGGGTGAGAGGTCATTAGGGAGGAAGTAGAGAGGAGACATTGCTGGAACTGGCAGCAGAGGAGGTAATAAGAAATGTCTATCTCTCCATGGAGGAGTGGGAGTATCTAGAAGGACACCGGGATCTCTACAACGACGTGGTGATGGAGAATGCCCCGCCCCTCACATCACCGGGTAAGAGGAGAGAGCAGTACGGAGGCTCCGCCTACATCCCCCATCATCTGATACACACATAGAAACAATGTATTCAGTCAGTGTGTGTGTTTCCTACAGATGGATCCAGTAAGAGGAACCCACCAGAGAGATGTCCCCGCCCCCTGTATTCCCCGGACTCCACCCAGGAAGATCTCACCCTCCCCCACCATGATCAGGTAGGTGGTCACCAGCCTCTGGTAGTTCTGATTGATATACAATTCCATGTCTGATGATAAATGTTTTTATTTCATATTTAGAACGAGAGCCTCAGCGATTGTAATGTTGCCGTTAAACAAGAGTTTATAATGGACGACGAGGAGTATGGAGTGATGACGGATCAATACAACAAAGTTGAGTGTAAAGAGGAAGAAGAAGAAGAAGACGCGTATGTGGACGGCGATCAGCACTCTACAGCTGAGCTTGGAATGCTGGTGATAGTGAAAGAGGAAGAATTTCCTGAAGATATTGACCAAGGTGAGCAAGAGGAACCAGAGACACAACCTTTCCCGCACATTCATGGTTTGATTGCTCAGTTACGGGAAACCTCTTGGGCATGGCGCGGGCAACTCATTCACTGAGCCTCAAACCCTTCACGCCAGTTGATGTATCCCGTTACCTGGTAGTCCTCTTCAGTCAACATCTTTATAACATGGAGTCGAAACGACTCCATGTTCTAAAGACGTTGACTGGTCAGGACTACCAGGTAACGGGATACATCAAGAAGAAGAATATATATATTGTGGCCAAAGTATGTGGACGCCCTTCAAAATGACTGGGTTCAGGTGTTTCCAGTGAAAACGTTAGATGTCAAAGACATTTATGGTTGAAGACCCTTTTCTGCTCTACCGTGACTGTCCCCGGTGTACAAAGCCAGCTCCATAAAGACGTGGTGTGGCCAGTTTGGAGAAGGCCACTCAAGTTCCACCTCACAGAGCCCAGACCTCAACCCTATGGAACATAGGAACACCTTATGGAACATTCCATAAGAATTGTTGAGGTGCCCAAAGCCAGCTCCATACAGACATGGTGTGACCAGTTTGGTGAAGGCCCTCTTCTGTTCCACCATGACTGTCCCCCAGTGTACAAAGCCAGCTCCATAAAGACATGGTGTGACCAGTTGGGTGAAGGCCCTTTTCTGTTCCACCATGACTGTCCCCAGTGCACAAAGCCAGCTCCATAGAGACATGGTGTGACCAGTTGGGTGAAGACCCTTTTCTATTCCACCATGACTGTCCCCAGTGCCCAAAGCCAGCTCCATAGAGACATGGTGTGACCAGTTGGGTGAAGACCCTTTTCTATTCCACCATGACTGTCCCCGGTGTACAAAACCAGCTCCATACAGACACGGTGTGACCAGTTTGGTAGAGGAACTTGAGCGTCCTCCACAGAGCCCCGACCTCAACCCTACTAATCAACTTATGGATGAATTGGAACACCCCATTGGAAGCCAGGTCTTCTCATCCACCATCAGTACCCAACCTCACAAATGGGCACACCTCCCCACAGACGCCATCTTTTGGAAAGCCTTCCTAGAAGACTAGAGGGGGGAGGGGCATCTCCATCAAGAGAAGCTCTTGCAGTTCTTCAGCTGTAACAGAATTTGATTCTTTTTCTCAATGTCTCATTTTGCCTTCAGACTTGAAAATGGAAGACGACGACACTGAACGAGACTACCTCGGCCAAAATCCGGCATTTACTGGCGTAGATAACACACCTAAAATTGCGACTCGCACCGCCGCCAACGGAGGTGAGAAAACCTACGTGTGCGGAGAATGCAGCAAAGCTTATAAATCGAAATCCTCTCTTAACAAGCACCGGACCGTCCACGCAGCGGAGAGGCCTTTTCCCTGCTCTGAGTGCGGCAAGAGCTTCAACCAGAAGAACCACCTCACCAGACACTGGAGGACTCACACCGGCGAGCGCCCGTTTTCCTGCCCCGAGTGCGGGAAAGGTTTTAGAGATAAGTCGAAGCTGACGGCGCATCAGAGGTACCACACGGGCGAGATCCTCCATATCTGCTCGGAGTGCGGGAAGCAGTTTAATCAGAAGTCCCAGCTTGTGGTGCACCAGAGGTACCACACGGGGGAGAACCTCCATACCTGCTCCGAATGCGGCAAGCAGTTTAATCAGAAGTCGCGGCTCGTGGTGCACCAGAGGTACCACACGGATGAGAGACCCTACCAGTGCGCAGAGTGCGGCATGAGGTTCATGCAGAATTCAGAACTGGTCGTACACCAGAGAAGCCACACGGGAGAGAAACCTTTCCCGTGTCCCGACTGCGGCCTTTGTTTCTCGCGGAAATACGACCTGGTCATCCACCGGAGGAAGCACACGGGCGACAAGCCATACTTCTGCTCCGAGTGCGGGAAATGTTTTGCCACCAAGCACCAACTCACCATGCACCAGAGATCCCACCTGGGCCTGCAGCTCCATTCCTGCCCCGAGTGCGGGAAGATTTTCATGTACAGATCCCAGCTTGAGCTCCATCAGAGGTCTCACACCAGCAAGGAGGTCTATTCCTGCTCCGAGTGTGGGCGGAGCTACATATTTCAGTCCCAGCTGAGGAAGCATCAGAAAATTCACACGGACGACAAGCCACATTCGTGCCCCGAATGCGGGAAATGTTTCATATGGAAGTCCCAGCTGGACGTGCACTTGAAACGTCACATGGGGGAGAAGCCGTTCTCCTGCTCGGTCTGCGGGAAACAGTTTGTGATCAAGTCAAAGTTGAAGCAGCATCAGAAGACGCACTTCCAGGAGGAGCCGTTGGTGTGCGCCAGGTGCGGGTTGGGTTTTCTCTCACGGGCCCTGTTAGTCCAACACTACGCCCTCCATGCCGAGGAGGAGCCACTGTCCTGATTGAAGCATGAGAAGACCCTTGGGGGATGAGTATCACTTCAACCTTCTCACCCATCTACGGACTCACACAGGAGAAAAGCCATTTTTATGCTGGGCGTGCGGGAAAGGCTCTAGTAGAACTTCTCTTCTCCATTGACTCAAGCTGCATGAGGCCCGTTGTTAATCCGGTTGGATGGGTTCTTTACAACCTGAAGATGTCTGATGCTTCATGGGCCAACTCTGTCAAGGAACCAACTGCAATACACCAAAGCCTGTGAAAACATGGACTATTGGAATCGTGGACTCTGAATCCACTGACCCTCCAAAGTCCACCGGTCCGTCCCAAACATTGGACCCTGATGAAGGGAGGAACTTTATAACCCCTGAAACGTGTTGGTTTATCTTTTACTTTTATGATGAAATAAAGACTTTTAGACTCCGAAACCATTGTGGTGACTTCTTCTAACCTTCTAAATGTCTTCTGAGATCCTTTCTGAGGGACCTTCGTGTTTCAGATCTAACCAGCCAATGTGACCTGGTAATTGAGGCTGAATAAAGACACCGGTCCATCGGGATCAACCTTTTATGAGCGTGTACATCCACCCCCTTGGCCTTCCACCATCCAGGTACACCACATCCACCGGCCTTCCTCCATCCAGGTACACTACATCCACCCCCTTGGCCTTCCACCATCCAGGTACACTACATCCACCGGCCTTC
>NW_017310587.1:14838-18072 GCF_000935625.1 Nanorana parkeri | reverse complement strand
AATCTGCCCTTAGTTAACATGGCCACTGTCAGAAGATTGGGAAATTAAAGAGAAATAAGGTATGCAAAGAATACGCAAAAAAGGTATGCAAAAACAATCTCATATTTAGTTTACTAATTTGTAGACATGTGCACTGCCATTACCAGGTAACCAGGGGATGCTGAACTGTCATTACAATGAGACCACAGCAGAGCAGCCATTATATATATAAGTATAATTACTGCATGTTGAACATTTTCAAAAAGGTATAATATATCCATCATTTCAGCACACCTTTTTCCTATCGGGTCTCACAAACACATTTATTGTAATGTAGTTTTATTTTGTTCCCTTTAATGATTTATTTTTATACGCTATATGCATGGCTGTATTTCCAAGCCTGCATTCATTACAAATACGTATTTTACTACCTCTTTAAGGGCAAATGAAATATTTTAAAGCTCCATTTTTTACAGTTATACTGTCTTTAAATACAAACGCTGATATTCTGACTGCAAATGAATAAATACTTTAGCCAAATAAATCCATAAAAACGTAAAATATTGTATGTCCGTCCTTGTATTTCCCTTATTAAATCCTGTCATTGAACTGTCATTACACACTGAGAACTCGGCGGAGCCGGCCGTGATATCACAGCGGCTCCACAGAGTTCTCAGTGTGTAACGACAGTTCAGCGTCCCCTGGTTACCCAGTAACCAGGGGACACTGAACTGTCATTACAATAAGAGCTCAGTGGAGGCGGCATGTAACCAAGTCATTACAATGACAATTAAGTCATTACAATGAGAGCTCAGCGGAGCCAGCCGTGATATCACCGCCGGCTCTGCCGGGCTCTCATTGTAATGACAGCAGGCCCCGGCCAATAAAAAACAGTTGGGCGGAGCTAGCTATCACTGCTAGCTCGGCCCAATCGTTTTCTACTTTTTTTTTTACTGTTTTTCTATTCTGCTCGGTACCACGGAGGTACCGAACAGAATAGCCGAGCCGAATGCTCACTGCTGTTCGGCCCCTATGAGAATAGGCCAAACAGCAGTGAGTAGGCTGCCTGAGGTTTGGATCTGCCGATCCAGATGTTATGATGTATGGCTGAAATCAGCTGTACAAGCCTGAAGTGAATAGCTGAACAGCTCACTTCACTTCTGGTCGGTTATTTTTTCAAATGTCACTTTGCTGCAACGAAAATTTGTCCACAAACGAACATGCGTACAGACTACCGCTAACGAATTTAGTCCGAAATTTCATTTTCGCCATTTCTGTGATTTGGAAATTCAGATACATCCGAATAGCAACATTTCTTCTGAAAGACACATTTTTCTGAAACGAATCGCATATATCTATTAATTTGTATTGAGAGAGTAATCCATCACAAGAGTGAGCTTGGACCGGTGGCTACTTCACAACACACACAGGGACCATGGGGAACAAAATGAGCCACCCTCCATAAGGAAGGACAGTGTCAGCACCAATTCAGAGATGATTTGAGGATCTATAGCTGAACGATGCCCAAATAAGCAACATTTGTATTAATATTTAAGGTACTTGAATGCATTTTTAAGATTTAACTTATGAGTTTAGTGTCACTTTAACCTCCCTGGCGGTAATCCCAAGTCTGGCTCGGGGTGAATTTTCAATGCTAGGAGCGGTAACCCCGAGCCAGACTCGGGGTTGCAGAGAAAAGTGTCACTCACCTTGTCCCTGCGAGCACGTGGCGTCCTCTGCTGTGCGCGGCCTGAAAATGAAACTAAAAGCTGGCATCTGACTTTTTAGTTTCGTTTTCGGGTTTTAAAAGGGACACATTTCAGAATAAACTTTATATTTTTAAAAGAGAAGACAGAAGAGTTAAATTTTTGTTTTTTAAATTATTTATGAAAACTTGTACTTATTGAGCCACACTTACTTTAGATATATTGCAAACCCCACCTCACCTGTTCTATTTTCCATGCAACAAAAAAAGGTCTAGATTTAACTCTGGGTTAAATTTTTCCTAACTCTTGCAGTGGGGCCACTGCCCTACTGCAAGGGTTCTCTCATTCCTTCAAATAATGTATATGCATAGTTGATACTGGAGAGGGATATGGACATCAGAGACCGTTTGCTTGCCAGCAGTAGTACATATAATGGAAATCTCTGTATAAAAATAAAATGTTAGAAATAGCTAACTAAATAAAAATGTTCTTTCAACTTTTGGTTTGTCAGCACTTAGACACATTTACAAGTGAGCAAACTGTTGGCCGTCTGACATTTTCTGACAATAAGGTCAAAGTGATCCTTTGGGACTAAATCTATTTACAGCTTTCAGCCAATTAAGGTATAATCTTCACAAATTCACAGGATGATTTTCCTCGGATAAAAATTATAAACCTCTTAACAATTGGGAGAGTTTAATCATAGTCAATGGTTAAAAAAATGATTAAGGTTAATCATTTGTTGTCAGAAGAGGTAGAATGTAGCTAATAGTTAAAAAATGCCCTGAGCAAAAGTGAAAGCATTACACTTTCCCTGTAAGTTTGGGAAAGAATACAGTTCTTGAACAACAATGTCACCACTGCGTGTGGCAGGCAGTGAGTTAATTAGGGCATCCTGTTCTGTCTTCACCATCTGCTCAGAACACTTAGGCAAGATCTGTTTTCATACTGAGGTAGCCCCCTAGAGACCCATCCCACGAGACACCCCAGACACTTAATAAGATAAAAGATTACATTATTGTTCTCATTTTATAAATAAAGTGCATGGCTTATACCTGTCTAGTTATTATTTAGTACTTTTAAAATACAATATGGTATACTGACAGTTTCAGAAATTACAAGCATACTCTTAGACTTTATCAAAAAGGCAAAGAATGCAAAGTGTAGGAACCCTCGCCAACCAATAAGGATTTATCCTCTATTAAACTGACTCTTTGAACCAAGTTGCTAAATAGTCCTGAATGATTGCCATTTTTAGCTTTAAAGCTGAACAACTGCCAAACAGCTAAACACACGTATATATTAGGAGCTGTTATTTCTGCTGAAGGATTTCTATTTCTGTTCATCCTCTTTTGAGATTTAAAAATGTCTGCCCCAGAGCACAGGCTTATCCTGCTGGGCAAGAGGCCTAAGTTTTCTCTTTTAAACCTTTCGCTGCCAAGCCCTCCGGAACATTTTTCAAATCAGCTGGCCAAGCCATTTTTGAATTTTCTGCAATTTTTTCCTATTGGTTTGATTTTCAACTGCTGCGTTGCTAGCGTTTGTAAAA
>NW_017310587.1:10344-14781 GCF_000935625.1 Nanorana parkeri | reverse complement strand
TGTATCAAAAACTTTTTTATTAATATAACATATTATTAAAATAATATAAAATGATTTTAAATATGTAGCTTGCTTCCTTTACAAATTACATTGGTACCTCCAACATACTACTCCAAAGCATAAATAAAGCATATTCGCAGACAATAGCCATACGTGTGTTCTTTTCAGAAATTTGCCTTATATTTCTCCTTTTCCCAATAATGTTAGGAGTAGTTTAGCATTCAGCATTCAATGCATTTCACGCTACAAACGCTTCATCAGGGATCGCTGAACGTCTCCCACAGGGATTGTAGAGGCAGACCAACAATTGGATATACCCTAAGCGAGTTTACAAAGGCTATCTGGTGAGTGCTGACCTTTTCTGTTATTAAAGGAGAACTATGGGGTTAGGGCTTTTCCCCATAGTTCTCCTAAGGGTAACGGGAGGACACAAACTAGCTCAGTATACCGCCAGCTACAGCTGGCGGTATACTGAGACGCCGCAGCCGGGACGGATCCCGACTTTACTGACGAGATCCACCAAGCTGCGGGATTGACAGCTGGCTTTGCCTATCTAGAGGCAGAGACAGCTGTACACGCCCCCTCCCCATCCGTTCCACCAGTCAACGCTGGAGGATCGGACACGGGAGGGGGGAATCCCTGCAGGGAGCCATGAGTGACAGTCACTGATCTCTGCAGGGATAGATCGAGAAGTGAGCAAGCAACGGTATGTGTTCGCTCACTTCCCGATCTATTGAGCCGACCTGTGACAGTTTCATTGTCACAGGTCGGCTAGAACTATGAGGCTGAGTGATTTTCACTCGCCTCATAGTTCTCCTTTAAACTTGGAGTACTGAGAAGCACGGAGCACTTTAACTTCACATATGGACATATTGATTTTTTGAATAATATTTTTTACTTCATCTTTAAAGGACATTTATCATGACACTTTACACTTCATAGATTGTTGGTTATATGATTAATTTGGTTATAAGACATTTATGTATATACACATGCAATCTGTGTACATCACGGGTTTGTTCTTTTGCTGAGATTCTATTTTCTTGTAGATATTTATCACTTTATTATATCCCGTACTTGAGTGTAGTGGTTTCTGAGAAAACTGCATTAAAGACACAATTTCTAGATTTGTATCACATTTTTTATAGATCACTCACTCGAGCGCAGTGTAATTTGGATTTCATTATATATTGAACCTGTTAGCTATACATCAGGTACATACCTAATTCTCAAAAAGACAAACATCAATGCTTTACTTCCCTCTGCAAGGGCACATTCCATGTCTCTCATTAAATCGCTTCCATATAGACAGTATCTAGTACTTTGTTGCAACCTTTCAAAAGAACAAGATTTTAAATATGTAGCAAATAAAGTAAGGTCATAAAGACTAAGGGCTTGTTCACACCAGGTCCATGTGTTAATCATTTGGGGTGCCAATGTGTACACTTTATTAATGTCTCCCCTGGTGGCATACAGTGCGCTGCAATAGAATGCGGCATGTTTGCATTTTATCGCAGTGCAAAACCCACTGTGTTGTAGTGTGAATGGGGCACATGGAAAACATTTGTCTTGTATATGTTCTAGTGGTGCCCGGTGTTGATTCAGTGCGGTACAGGGCAGGTCACTGTGAACGATGCCATAACCATCAACATACTAACATTAGATACATACTATCTAAACATTGCCATGTGTTAAAAGGAGACAAAATACTAGGACAATTTCTTAGTGACTGTCAACAGATTACACGTAGATAGGCACAATACATGAGAAACTCCCTGATACATTGTCATTATGATTCAAATAAACATGTTTTTGTACCCCCAATTAAAGGGACATTTAGTTGTCGTAGCTGTAATCAATTGTTCCTTATCTACAGTATACCGCATATCTAAGCAAAGAGAATTACGGTATAGGGCAAAGTTTTATTTCCGAAGCATTTTATAAATAGTTTTACTGGATGGTATGCTCTTGTAATGCATTTCATGGTGATAAAACTAAATGAGAACTTTGCAGGATGATCTGTGTTCATGTAGGCGATATAAAAGATGGCAAATTACATTCTCCAATCACACGCCATTTTGCCCACAATCACAATGTGATCCACACATTTTTGGCCTTGGACCACATTAAAATGCTAAAAAGAGGTGGGGATCTGGATAGTCTTATTAAAAGGGAAATAAAAAAATATTGGGAATTTTGAGGTGCTTTATATTATACCTACATGATTATACCTATCATTTTAATCTTGGGTGAACCATGACTTGGACCTCTAGGAACTAAGATCCTCTAGTGAATGGACATTTGCATTCAATCCAGGTGTGGTATGTTTTTACCCCCTGCAGTCTCCCATGGTATGCAGATTGCCCCTGACATGGCACCACATGTTTATGCCCCCATATGTTCTGAAGAAGCAGACCGAGATCTAAGAAATACATCAAATCTATCACACACCTTTTACTGATTATGAGTATACTCTGCAAAGAGTTGGCATCTTGACAGAATGTAAAAGGTATGTAGCAGAAAGAGTGTTTGGTACACATATGGATATTTATGTAAGATGGTATACAACTTTGTGAATCATTTCCATGAAAGCATGAAAAACCTTTTTTTTCTTTTAAAGATCTTTGAGCATCTTGTATATTTGTGTATACAAGAATAAACTTTTATAAATGATGATTCTACATTACTGACACTTCAAAAGTCCACCTGCAGAGTCTACTTCAAAAGACAAACAATTTTTGCTTTCACTTTCCACTTCTTATGTGTTTTGGGGATGTGGTGCCCTGACTTTAGGAATAGGTGGCCTATATTATTATAATGTTCTATTAAGGTCAGAATACAAATAGATTCTTGCCTCTGTCCAGCAGATGTGGCCCCACATGTGGGATATTTATTTAATGGGCTCTCCCTGTTTTTGGTTCTCCCTGTTTTTGGTTAGGTAGGTTTGTCATACTCTTTTTGTCCCAACTCCATTTTTGTCCCAACTCCGCCCAGTTGCAATGACAGATCAGTGTCCCCAGGTTACATGGGGACGCTGAACTGTCATTAAACAATGACAACTGGGCGGAGGCGGCTGTGACATAACAGCCAGCTCTGCCCAGTTGTTATTCATTGGCCGAGACCTGCTAGATGGCTCTAGCAGGTCACGGCCAATAGGAAACAGTTGGGTGGAGCAAGCTGTCACTGCTAGCTCCACCCATCGGGACTTGCGAGAAGACTTTAGCAGGTCCTGGCCAATAGGAAACAGTTGGGTGGAGCTAGCTGTCACTGCTAGCTCCACCGAATTGTTTTTTTTTCCAGAAGAAATCTTTGTTTTTTTTTTAGTTTGTCGTTTATTTACATTTTTAAACATTTTTTTCTACTGTTGTTTTCTTTCAACTTTTTTCACTGATTTTCTATTCTGCTTGATACTATTATGCTCGGTGGCATTTGGCTATTCACTCACTGCCGTTCGGCCCCTAAGAGAATAGGCCGAATGAATGGCAGCGAGTAGCCTGCCAGAGGTTCAGCTCAGCCGATCCAGATGTTCAGCTGAATCGAAGCCAGCTAAAGACGGCCGATGTATGGCTGATTTCAGCTAATGTACGTCTGAAATCAGCTGTACAAGCCCGAAGTGAATAGCCGTATCGCGTTCGGCTCCCTTCACTTCGAGTGGCTTACTCAGGGCCGGTGCTAGGATTCTTGCCTACACAGGCAAGGTGCATTTTTGCGCCCCCCCTGCAAGTTGCAACAGGAGGAGGCACCACTAACTCCAGCAGTGTAGCCCATCCTGCATCCTTTCCAATTGCCAGCAAATTTATACAGTACACCATGAATGAGAGGTAACGTCCCTGCCCATGATTGCTGTACCATGTGTCTGTGGTAATGTGGATGCTAAAACTGACTGCATGCACCAAAAATGCAGCTGGATATATGCCATTGTGGTACAGCACAGGCACAAATTAATTAAATAAATCAGACTCCTGTCTAGCTGAATATGAACAGCTGTAAAGCAAATAATTTTGCCAAGTTGGCATTAAGAAGCTTGGCGTGAGGATGACTCGGTGAATAGTTTTTCTTACATTCCAGCAGCTGGGGAAGATACATCTGCCTGGTCTAGGATATAGTAGGAGTTGGAAGGGTGAGGTCAGGTGACTTAGAATGCAGTTAAAGTCTGTGCGTGGCTCTATTAAGCTGCAGCTGCAGGAACATCACTGCAACAAAGAAACAAAGTTTTGCCTGTGTAACCAATAAGTTCACATTTCTGGCCTTGGAAAATAAAACCCAAAAACACTTTCAAGATAATACAGAAATAAAATATACATCCCCCCCAAAAAAAATCACTAAAACACTAAACCCCAACCCTGAAGCACTACAACCCAAAACCATTTCTTTGATAATTTTGTTTACAGGAAACTTAAAAAAAGTGAAAAAAATTAAAGAGCCATATATAATAGC
>NW_017310587.1:8451-9650 GCF_000935625.1 Nanorana parkeri | reverse complement strand
CGGGACCTGCTAGAAGACTCTAGCAGGTCCTGGCCAATAGGAAACAGTTGGGTGGAGCTAGCTGTCACTGCTAGCTCCACCGAATTGTTTTTTTTTCCAGAAGAAATCTTTGTTTTTTTTTTAGTTTGTCGTTTATTTACATTTTTAAACATTTTTTTCTACTGTTGTTTTCTTTCAACTTTTTTCACTGATTTTCTATTCTGCTTGATACTATTATGCTCGGTGGCATTTGGCTATTCACTCACTGCCGTTCGGCCCCTAAGAGAATAGGCCGAATGAATGGCAGCGAGTAGCCTGCCAGAGGTTCAGCTCAGCCGATCCAGATGTTCAGCTGAATCGAAGCCAGCTAAAGACGGCCGATGTATGGCTGATTTCAGCTAATGTACGTCTGAAATCAGCTGTACAAGCCCGAAGTGAATAGCCGTATCGCGTTCGGCTCCCTTCACTTCGAGTGGCTTACTCAGGGCCGGTGCTAGGATTCTTGCCTACACAGGCAAGGTGCATTTTTGCGCCCCCCCTGCAAGTTGCAACAGGAGGAGGCACCACTAACTCCAGCAGTGTAGCCCATCCTGCATCCTTTCCAATTGCCAGCAAATTTATACAGTACACCATGAATGAGAGGTAACGTCCCTGCCCATGATTGCTGTACCATGTGTCTGTGGTAATGTGGATGCTAAAACTGACTGCATGCACCAAAAATGCAGCTGGATATATGCCATTGTGGGACAGCACAGGCACAAATTAATTAAATAAATCAGACTCCTGTCTAGCTGAATATGAACAGCTGTAAAGCAAATAATTTTGCCAAGTTGGCATTAAGACGCATGGCGTGAGGATGACTCGGTGAATAGTTTTTCTTACATTCCAGCAGCTGGGGAAGATACATCTGCCTGGTCTAGGATATAGTAGGAGTTGGAAGGGTGAGGTCAGGTGACTTAGAATGCAGTTAAAGTCTGTGCGTGGCTCTATTAAGCTGCAGCTGCAGGAACATCACTGCAACAAAGAAACAAAGTTTTGCCTGTGTAACCAATAAGTTCACATTTCTGGCCTTGGAAAATAAAACCCAAAAACACTTTCAAGATAATACAGAAATAAAATATACATCCCCCCCAAAAAAAATCACTAAAACACTAAACCCCAACCCTGAAGCACTACAACCCAAAACCATTTCTTTGATAATTTTGTTTACAGGAAACTTA
>NW_017310587.1:6797-8381 GCF_000935625.1 Nanorana parkeri | reverse complement strand
GGGGGGGGGCAGAAGCTACACAACAAAATAATTTGTACCTAGCACAATCATTTGCAAACCCCCATTAGGGGTCCATACTTTTCCACCTGACCACAATTCACATGTCACACAATGCATTATGGGAGTTTGCTTTGGCGAACGTGCCCATAAGTTTACCACTCAGACAAACTAAGAACCGTCAAAGTTCATGGCAAAGTTCAGTGAAAAAAGCCAAGAAATAGTGATAGTGAGACTCAAAGGTTGGATCTGCTTCAAATTGTAGTTGTATTTTTCTTGCCATTACCATGGTCCGTCACCAAAAAAAAGCCCCAAAATAGGTTTTCCTACTCCTGACGTTCATGGCTATAACACATATGTGCATGGTTTGTTGTTTGCACCTGTATCAGGGCTCCGAAAACAATAGTGCACATTTTGCTTTTTTTTACATTCTCTTTTATTCCTAGCTAAAACAGACTGACACTGACACTAACAAAGTATGTCTTTATGAGAGGGTAGAGTGATTGTGTGGAAGAAGATGGGAAAAGGTTGTCATCTGGGGAGTCTGACAGGTCTTCTTCCATTAGGCCCTGGAATTCTTGTGTCTAAATGCATTTTAAAGGACACCAGTTATACTGTAAATATGTGGGCTGCCATTACTGGCCTCTACCTGAGTGCTTCGAGCTTTAAAACATGAATCCAGAACAAGCATCAACATTTAAAGTAAAAACTCATGATCTACAGGATAACAAAATTATGTAGTTCAACCCACAGATATCAATTCAAGATAGTCAGAATATGGGCTAGTATCACCCTGGTGCCTTTCAAGCTGATACCAGCCCACATGTCTTTCAGCACTGAGTGGGTACTTTGAAAAAAGAGTTTCCGTTTCCTCATTCAAAACACCAATTACTGTATATAAGCAATATATATATACTTCTACTGTACAAGTTAAGTATTTGATCTGCTGAGAGGGCGTTTGTACCTGTGAACAGCCTGGTACTCTTTAACACAGGGATGATCTTTTAGGAGGGGTGTTCCATTTTTTTGTAACCCCAGCTAAAGCTCATGCCTAGTCTTGTGGCTAGTGTGCGCATTGTGGAGAATCTGCATTTTCATGACTTCCAGCTTCAAGAGTGGCATCTTGTTTACCTGGTGCACTGACCTTGTATCTTTAGGATGATACAGGGTACCTTTTTATATAGATCCCATTATTTAGGACAAAACATATTACCGTACTTTCACTTGTTGTTTTATGATTTTTTTTTAAATGGAATGTATGTATGACTTTATTCTCCCAGAAATATATTTTATTTTCTTTATAAGTATATATACATTTTTATAAGATTTTTTAAATGTAACATTATTTTATAAATGATCTTGATATAAATCCACACATTGATTATGTATATGCATAATATACATTAACTTGCTACTTTAATTTTTACTTGCTTAGTTATCCATACATTATCATAGCTATAGTTTATATATTATTACATTTCCATTTTAGCCTTAATGAAGAAGGATATAGAGGACCCCTGAAACATGTTGACTGTTCTCTTTTATTGATCTTTACAAATACAAAAAAGTTGGATTTTACTAGCAGCA
>NW_017310587.1:1502-6604 GCF_000935625.1 Nanorana parkeri | reverse complement strand
TAAGAACATTTAATAATATAAAAATGAGAACTGTTGACAAATCTAGCAACTTTCCAAGATAAATTCTCCTACTCATTTTAAAATTAACTTGCCAGGATGAAAATATGTGTTCTCCCATTGTCAACTTGATATTTAAATGTGCGAGCCTTGTGCAAGTTATCCACCAGGCCCTAAACAAGCATGCAACCATTACAGTTCGGATTCCTGCATACTTTTTCTGTATCAATGGCGCACTGAGTAGTCAAGCAAAGGTGAGGATGAGAACCCTGGGCTTCCACCTATAAAAGCGTATCTGCCCGGGTCAACTTTTTTGGGGGGTTTATCAACTCCTGCTAGAAATCCACAAACCTCAAACTTTGTTGCAAAGATGCAAGCACTATAGTGAATAACAAGCAAAAAAATACATACAGTATATTAAATGTGACCCATAAATATATATATATATTACACAAACACACACACACAATTAATCAAATCAATTCATATCAATTCATATGAACAAAAACCTAAATGCCATGACGAATCATTGCAATATTGTGCTCCAAAGTTGTGAAACAATAGTACAAAAATGTGTTACCAGTACAAAAATGAATACATAAAAAGTCTGTGTACAATTAAGCGACACTCCACATACTCAGTCCAATCTTAGTGATTGTGAACAATCCAGGAAAAGGTAAATCCCTCTCAGTTGCTCACTGTGTATACACCACATGGAAAACTGCTTACCTGTTATTAGGACCTTATCTTATGCTAATCCCCTTATTAGTGTGTAAGATATTCGACCAATCTTGAGAATCATTATTGATCCACCTCACGATCCTTGTGCAGCAAATTCTCTCCAGATCTGTCCAGATTTGTAAAGACAAAATCAAAGACAGCCCACAGTGCACCCCGTTTGATAAGGATAACACTTTATTAAATTAAATACTCACATTAAGGTAGTACTAGAATGCATAAAAAGAGTAAAAGCAATCCACAGAGCTGCACTGTCCAAGCTGCAATGCTCTCTCCTGTGCTTCCCCATTAAATCTCTTTCAGGTGCTCACTGCATATACAGTACACCACATGGAAAACATTTTTATTAAGGTGAGTTCTCCCTTGGGAGGCACTGCATACGTTTAAAAGTGAATGAGCTTTAGGGAATATCCAACTGAAAAATAAATTCCTATTGCAAGGGATGCCTGAATTCTCACTTGAATCTCAGTCCAGATGTCTGAGAAAAGCAGTGAGCCAATCACACACCCATATGGGAGTTGAGCCTTGATTTTTCATTTCTGCAGTTAGGTAACACAACTAGGTCTTGTTCTTGCCCTTAGCCTGTAATTGGGCAATGAAGGAGAAGAAGCAGACTAAGGAGCACATGTCTCTGTAACTCTTCTTACTCCTCCTTTCAGCATGTTCCTTGTTGGCACATGAGTACAGCAGAGCAATTGGCTGGCTTCTTGTGCTGATTTCCCTTGCACAGTCTGAGCTCTGCAGGGGATTGCAAGGATCAGATTCCAGTTCAAATTCTAATACTTTTTAAACATACATTTAACATTGTATTATTAAAAACAGAGCTTCATTCATTTATATCTCTCATATCTGCCTGGATTTCAGCTTGTTCCTTGTTAACACATCAGTACTGCAGTGCCACTGACTAGCTTCTTGTGCTGATTTTCCCTTTCACAGTCTCTACTCTGCTGTACAGTAGCTTGAGAGAGATATCTCTCTCGATCTATACGAGCTGTCAGAATGCCGGCAAAAGCCGGCATCTGTGTCCCTCTGCTTTGACTCTCAGACACCCGATATTAAGGTATCGGGTGTCTGAAAAAGGTTAACCCTTTCATTAATGAATGCCTCTGTAGTAATGGCATTCCATTAATGAATGTTAAAAGCTGATTTTCAGCGGTTAACAGCCCTCTAAAGCAGCAAATAACTGTTCACGTACAGTGTACGTGACAAGTCATTTGGTCCCTTTGTGGCTGGACGTACAGTGTACGTCTCCCGTCACGAAGGGGTTAAAGAGAACTATGGGGGGAGTGAAAGCTGTCACACGTTGGCTCTATCTCAGTGTGGCTCTGCGCTGTCAGCATATAGCAGGCAATAACAATTAGTAAATGTCCTCCTGTGACCCAAAAGAGACCTAAACTAAAAAAGGTTTAGCCATAGTTATCTTTTAATAAACACATAGCTGAATTAATTTGTATATTTCATATCTCAATGGATTTCAACTTTATTTTAAATGAGTTAGTCCCTAAAGAGGCATTGACATCTTGCCCAATGTGGGGTTAAAGTAACAGTGTCTCTGGATAATGTTTCCCCACCTGGACCCCTTTATACTTACCTTGTCTGCACTCCGTCTTTGCTCGTTCCTCCATCACAGCCAGTGACACTTCCTGGTACTCCTGGATATAACGGTGCATGTGTCCTGCTATGCTGTGACAGTGCTCAGGCCTAACAGCCCATTGCTAGGCCTGAGCATTATTACAGGACCATAGAGCAGGAAAGGTGATTACACCTATGCAGAGACTCTGTCACTTTGCCCTACATGGGAAAAGGTACAGTATCTTTTTTAACACTGAATGTGTTCAAAATAGTACAGTGATATTATAGTTAATCCTCAGCCATTTATGGCAACACAGGCTATGGTTCATGTACTATCATTCACTTGAGTAAAGTGATCCAACCAACTTTCCATTGTAATATTTTAATATAAAAGCAACTGAGCTACATAAATGTAAACCAAAATCAATTCTGCACCATTCAGCATTCTATTTAATTGCACTGTGTCTTAAATAACACTTAGCTTTTCCTGTTAGCACATGATCCAGATAATTTTCTCAGATTTATTATCTTTTTTTCCAACATGAGGGCAGGCATTAGCTTTTATCCAAGTGCATTGACTGCAGTTTAAAGGGCTCAGAGCTGGTGTGCAGTTTACATTTAAAGCCAACAGAGGCAGGATCAATTGCAATTCAACCAAAAATCAATGATATGTGGTTTGCAGAATGTGACTGGCTTACTTAGATTTGTGCACATGTTACATTGCACGGATTCTCTACACAGCAGGTCATTGAATCTAAACATCCTCTATTCCTTGTGTAAATCTATATTTTTTTGTTATCTTCTATCTGTTCTTGGAAAGGCACTTAGTAAAATGTAAGGAAACATCAGAAAGTGATAGCAAAGTCAAAAAGATAACAAAGTCAAAAAACAAAAGTGAAATGAACAAATGTATGTCTTTTTGTCCGAAGAACATGTGGTATTCTAGAAATTGTGTCAATTTCCATGGCTTGGAAAGTAGAGGATCATTTTACCATTATCTGGAAGGAGCAGGTCAAGGGTATTTTCCTGATAACGCCATGGTACAATCCTGAGAACAGATTTTTTAAAAATACACTAGATTACTTATTTATAAGCTTTTTTCTCATGTCTAACAAAAAATGCAATATTAAGAATGTAGTTTTGACCTTCAACCTATACACATAAGGCCATGTCTAAGATTGTTGCATTATTGTGGCTGCCACAATATTTTATAGATATTTTTAATAAAACCAAAAATTTATATTTTTAATAAAACTAACATTCACAATGATAATTTCCCAGTGATATAAGTATGTAGCTTCTATATCCATTTTGTGTTGCCAGGTTTTTTTTTCCTATCACTGAAATATTAGCAACATAATTTAAAGGAAACCTGTCCTGAGAGAAAGGCAAAGGCAATGCTGGTTTTCTGACTGTCTTTGGCTTTAATACTTTAAGCTAATGAACTGGAGCAAGCATGCAGATAAAACATCTCCTAATCAGCAAAATGTATACTTCTGAGACAGTGATGTGTAAAGTATTGAAGCAATGGATCGGCATGGCAGCAGGGGACTAGAGTTTTCATAGGAAGAGACCAGCAGCGGCAGCCTCCATACTTTATTCCTTCTGGTTTCCTTTAATATATGAACATTGCAAAACATTTTACTTAATATAGTGTAAATAAATAAAGTCCAGACAAGTCTGATATATCAGTAGCTTCAGTATCATTTGATGATGATCAGATGATATATTTTCTCATGATGTCACCCATCTCTACTACAGGGAATACGAAAGTGTTCAGGCAATCACTACTCAGCAGTCCTAGCCCTGCAGCCCTGCTGGATTTATCCCTGCAGTGATCCACACACGTATGCAGCTCTCCAGTACAAACCACAAGGACTAAGCTATGACAGGAGCTACTTCATGGAGGTGACAGCAGCTGCAGAGCCTGGGTTAGTTCCCATTGTTCCTTTACTGCACTACATTGGTGAATTAGTTAACTTGCAACTATGCATGAAAGGAGAGGTTCTGGTAGAAAGCCCTTCTTGTGCAGGGAAGCTACTAATGATCCCTGCATGACTCTATCACATATCTATAATATTTGAGGACCAAGTGCAGAAGATGCATGGGGCAGCATCCCTGTCCTCTGTGCAAGTAGCTTTTCTGCACAGCTGAATTAGCTTTTCTGCACAGCTGTGCTGTGGAGGATTTACTGCTGGCACCTCTCTAGTCAGACTGCACTTTTATAAAAAAAACTTTTTTTTCTGGGTTTCTTGTGAGGACATTAAATATAGGGGAAGATATAAAGTGTGGCATGGTCAATAAAGTATAGCACAGACAAAGGATGAGGTATCCCAATTTTTTTTAAAGATGCCTGTAGATCTTTAGCTATGTCATAACTTGTTAAAACAAATGTATGTGCGTAATATTACATTGGGGTCTGCTTTATGCTTTGCAGTGTAAGGGCCTGGGAAGCTTTGGGCTTGTGTCAATGGCATCAATGTGACATTAGTTTGAGATACATCAGAGATCATTCAGAATTCATTGACAGGTGCATTTGACCTGCAGTTGAACTCATTCTGACCTGCATTTGACCTCCTTCAAGCAGGTTTTGCATTCTCTTAAACTTGTTTGGGAATGCAAAACTTGCATGGCATCAACAAAAGTTTGTAAAAGCAGGCCCTAATAGCTGGGCTCTCTACAGCCAACTATAGCCCGTACAGCAGCAGAAGACGGCCACGCGGCTCAGTTGAGCCGAAGGCATATGCTTCGGCTCGACTGAGCCAAAGTGACAGCCGAAGCGGGGTGAACCGCCT
>NW_017310587.1:0-1348 GCF_000935625.1 Nanorana parkeri | reverse complement strand
GCCCCGCAAATGACAGCTGGGCGGAGCCAGCTGTGATCCCATGGCTGGCTCCGCCCAGTTGTATTGACAGATTAGCGTCCCCAAATGACCCGGGGACACTGATCTGTCATTAAACAATAAAAACTGGCCACAGTTATTATTCATTGGCCAGGACCTGCTAGAAGACTCTAGCAGGTGGCGGCCAATAGGAAAACGTTGGGCGGAGCTAGATGTCATTGCTAGCTCCACACTATTGTTGGGTTTTGTTTCCTTTTTTAATCTTTATTTCTTTTTAAATTTTACTATTTATTTAATTTTTTTAACTATTTGCACTTCTTTTCTATTCTGCTCGGTACCACGGAGGTACCGAGCAGAATGCTGCTCACAGTGAGCTGCTGGAGTTTTGGCTCAGCCCATCCAGATGTTGGATCGGCTGAGTCAAAGTCCTCCTGCAGAGCATGTTCAGCTATATGCCTGTGTACGGCTGATTTTTGCTGATGTACGGCTGAAATCAGCCGTACATGTCAGAAGTAAATAGCCGAATGTAGTTCGGTTCACTTCACTTCGGCTGGGTTATTCACTCGGCTGCCTTCGGCAGCTTTGTGAATAACCCCCTATGTGTCTGTGACACACTTCAAAGCCAACCTTTCTCCCTGCAATTGATAACAACTGGGCATAGCCAGCCGTGATGCCATGGCTGGCTGAGCCCAGTTGTTGTCCTTGACAGACTAGCGTCCTCAGGTTATTTGAGGACACTGGGCTATCAATAAATGACAGCAACTGGGCGGCTCCACCCAGTTATTTTCATTTGTCCGGGACCTGCAAGAAATGATGTCACTGCTAGCTCCACCCAATTGTTTGTATTTTGCCAGCATCTGTCAGAATCATCATTCTGCGGTGGTAGTTTGTCGCATGTGGTCGGGTCGGCAGGCGTCAGGTTTTTTTTTTGTGGCCGTTTTCATCCTGCTCAAAACCTCGGAGGTAGCGAGCATAAAAGCTGAGTCGAATGTCGCTCAGCAGCATTCAGCTCTTTACTCACTGCCGTTCAGCCCCTATGAGAATGGGGTGAACAGCAGCAAGTGAACAGCCAGAGGTTCGGCTCAGCCAATCCAGATGTTGGATCGGCTGAGTTGAACGATTTCTCCACCTTGGCTCAGCCGAACATGCCGATCATGTTCAGCTGACTGAAGGCAGTCGATGTATGGCTGATTTTAGTTGATGTAAGGCTGATTTTAGGCGACTTAAGGCTGGAATCAGCCGTACAGAGCTGAAATGAATAGCCGAACCCTGTTCAGCTCAGTTCACTTAGGCTCGGATATTTATTTGGCTGCCTTTGGCAGCTTAGTAAATAAACCTCTAATATACATAT
>NW_017310586.1:0-14995 GCF_000935625.1 Nanorana parkeri | reverse complement strand
CACGATATTCTAATTATTCGAGTTTCACCTGTATATCTATCATTTGTCAGGTATTCTCTCTCCCATGCTAACCCCCAGCAACTTCCTCTGGGAGAATGGTTAAGGTTAATGACGGAACACACATCAAAAATCAGGCTCGCTGTTGTATTGGGATTAGTTCTCAGGGTGCGGTTTATCAGCTTGCCTGTGGAGCTAAAGCTCCGGACAGTTAACCAAGTTTTAGCGGGCACATGGGTGGGATCATAACAGGTTACCTGGTTCCCTACTATGGCTACCATGGCTAACAGTAATTTTAATAAGGTACTTTTAGTAGACATCATACCGGTAGATGCTCCCAGCTTTGGCTGTGCGTTGACCAGTCAGCTTCCAGGGGTGTGTTGGAAGCAGGGCTGTAGATATCAGTTGTGTCCACAGCTTCTGCCGTGCGTTGACCCAACAGCTTCCAGGGGTGTGTTGGGAGTAGAGCTGTAGTTCTTCCCTCTGATCTCTCTGGTCAGTCTTAGCTTTAAGGGGTCTTGTGGGTCCGCTATACTCAGCCAGGAGTCTGTATGGTCAGCGGCTCACTTTACCCTGGAGTGATGTATCCAGGGGGTCACCTCTGCTACCTTAATGGTTGTGGGGGTAGATGGCAGAACAGTGAAAGGACCTCTCCATCTGGGGCCCAAGGGGTTAAGTTCCACTTTTACCCAAACTGCATCTCCGGGTGCAAAGGGATGGACTGGGCTGGACATGCTTATGGGCAGCTTCTCCTGAACCCATTTCCCTATATCCTGCATGCTTTCCCCAAGTCTCTGCAATACTTCATGGCCCACTATACCCCCTATCTGGTGTAGATCTCCCTTTATAATGGGTGGGGGTCTTCCATAGAGTACATCTAAAGGGGACAGGTTTGTCCTCTTTGTACTTCCCAGGTTCAGTCTTTATCCATTCTTGTTCTGCCTTTGTATAAACCGGATCCCGTTCAGAGAGTGGTACTGGGAACAGGGGGGCCATAATTCCTTGTGGGGACTGCTGGAGCACTGCCTCCTTGGCTGCTTGATTTGCTTTCCTATTACCCCTAGCCACCTGGGAGTCTCCCATCCGATAGCCTCTACAGTGAATCACTGCAACTTCAAAGGGGGCCCATACTGCCTCCAAGAGTTCCAGTACTTCTGTCCCATATTCTATGCTTCTCCTTCCGGATGTAATGAGCCCCTTTGCTTGTACAGGGCTCCATGAGCAGGAAGGGTCAGGAAGGCATACTTAGAGTCCACATAATTATTCAGTCTCAGCCCTGCAGCTAGTTGTAATGCTCTCGTTAGAGCGTTCAGTTCCGCTTTCTATGCAGAGGTTCCCTATGATAAGGCTCCTGCCTCTATCACTGTTTCCTGTGTCACTACTGCGTAGCCGGCATAGCGGATCTCATCCTTTACAAAGCTGCTGCTATCTGTGAAGTACTCAACTTCTGGCTTTTCCAATGAGCTATCTTTTAAGCATGGTTGATTTGCATAGATTTCATCCATTACCTGGAGGCAGTCATGGGCTAGGGGTTCTTGTGAGGTGGGGAGCAGAGTGGCTGGGTTTAGGGTGTTTACAGTCTCTAAATGGATCCGAGGATTTTCACACAGCATGGCTTGGTATTTGATCATCCGGCTGTTAGTGAACCAGTGATTTCCTTTGTAATCCATCAGGGTCTGCACCTAGTGTGGGACTCAGACATACATCACTTGACCCAGTGACAACTTGTCAGCTTCGGCTACTAAGAGGGCTGTTGCAACGATGGCTCGCAAGCAAGGTGGCCAATCTTGATCTACAGTGTCCAGCTGTTTTGAGAGGTATGCTACAGGGTGTTGCCACGAACTCCTACTGCTATTCTCTGCTTTTCACTGATATATAAGTAAAAAGACTTCTGATTGTCTGGTGAGCCCAAAGCAGGGGCTCGCATCAAGACAGTCTTAATGTCTCGGAAGGCTTGGTCTTGTTCCTCCCATAGAAATGGTTCTTTCTCACCCCCCTTTGTGGATTCATAGAGGGGCCTGGCTTTGGTGGCAAAGTCTGGTATCCAAATCCGGCAGAATCCTGCTGCTCCCAGGAACACACGCACTTGGCGTCTGGTCGTTGAGATGGGGATCTGGTAAACAGCTTAATTCCTGCCCTCTCCCAACTGTCTCTGGCCTTGTGATACTTTGAACCCGAGGTATTTTACAGTCTTTTGGCATAATTGAGATTTTTCCTGGATACCTTGTAGCCCGCCTCCCCAAGTACACTTGGATTCCCGCTAGGGCTTTGCGGGGGACTGGATACTGTTTCAGACTGACCGGGGTAGCTCCTGGTTTGAGCTCAATAAAGATTGGTGGGATGTGTTTGGCCAGTCCTGCTCGGAAAGGGAGTGGGCCATCTGTCAGAGTAAACATTCTTCATTCCTCCTCTTTTGGCATACTGAGGACCATGATAGGGATCTCAGAGGCATGGGGCAGTTGTAGGACAGCCTGTCCATCAGATTTGAAGTATATATGTATTCTGAGTTTAGCAAGTAAGTCTCTGCCCAACAAGGGAATGGGACAGTCTGGCATGTATAGGAACTGATGTTGGACTTGGTGTCCACCCAGGTTACAAAGTCTTTTCATCAGCAAGGGTCTGTTAACTTTATTCCCTGTGGCTCCAACAACAGTAATTTCTTTGTCAAAGATGGGGGCTATTGGTCAGATCACCACTGAATGTTGAGCCCCAGTATCTACAATAAAATCACTCCTGTGGCCCCCTATTGTGGCAGTGACCATGGGCTCCCAGGGGCCTAATAGAAAGAAGCCTGGTCGGCCTCAGTACAGATTGTCATCTGGATACACAGAGTCTGTCCATTCCACAAAATCTGCATACATGTCTTCCTGTCTGGGCTTCTCATATCGTCCGTTCTGGACCTGATCTTCCCATGATTCCCTCCTCATAGGGTCTGGTCCCTGTCTCCCGGGGCCTCTTTGGGGACAATCTCTCCTCCAGTGTCCCTCACTCTCGCAATATGCACATTGATTTCTCCCCAATTTTGACACATAATCTCCCCAAGTACTCTATTGCAGCGTTCTCTGCTTTCATAAATCTTCTGACAGCACAGCTGCCAGCAAATCACTTCCCTGTTTCTAGTGAAATGGATCAGAACCACAACTTGGTTCACACAAGATATCTGCTGCTGTTCCTAATTATGGTGTATTCGGTGCACCGGAAGAATCACACACACAAGGTTGAGGTCTATGACGCTTCTGCTTTATTCAGGGCGTTCTCTCTCTTTTATACACAGATAACAGGAGAGTATTCGTCACACATATGCCCACATCTGTTATCTCTAAATGTCTTGTATTATTGGGCAAACTATGAGGAACTGTTAGTTAAAGTCTTGTGTCTCTCGCTAATTGGTTAGTCATAGATATCTTCTGCCTGTAGCATCCTCCCTCGTCATTCTTTTCATGTATCCTCGGCGCACTTCCGGATACAGGGTCCATCTTGGTTACGCGTAGCAAAAACTAAAGCTGCATAGTAAGGAAAGTCACAAAGCTATGAAACAAATTCAAACATAGGAAAATACATTTTCTTGATATGATCCATATTCCTTCACAGTCCCCCCTAAAATGGCTATTTCTATGTAGATACATTTTCCTGTCCCTTACCCTATCACCTGGCACACATCCCGGAACTCTTTTCTTTACATGTGTAGGGGCCATCCGAGGGGCTAATCCACCTCTTGTCCCAACATGTCAGTGTGAGCGGTCAGGTGGTCTCTGTCCCTACTCTTACTAACCTAAGATGTTGTAACATTATATTTGGGGGACAAGGATCGTAACGGGGAATATGGTTTCTCGTCATCACTCAGGTAGGTGTCCTCTTCTACCTGTATCATGGTTGGGGTCAAAGTACTCTCATCCACCGCTTTGCCCATTAACTTTTTGGCATAGGGGATCACACAGCAGACTACTAGGCTGACAAAGGCCAGAACAATAAGAATCACCACACCTACTTGGGTTAAAGCTTTCTGCCATCCTGTCATCCAATTAAAATATTGGTCCCAGGGGTCTGTGATACCTGAATTCTTCTTTAGTTCCACTGACAGGTCTTTTAGCTTCTTAATGGCTAGGGTAACTTTACCATTTGAGCTGATGTTGTCTGGGATGTACGTGCAGCAGGTTCCTGTGTCTTTAATCATTTTGCACACACCCACCTTCTCCGCTAGAATCATGTCTAGGGCCATCCTGTTTTGGAATGTCATGTAAGAGGTGGGGCCTAATTGGTCAGCAATTCCCTGCAGGGCATCTCTGGTATAATTCACGAACCGCTGTTGGTTGTAATATATGTAATTTATCCAGTCTACATTCTTGTACAGTAATACAGTACAGTACAGTAATTATGGGAATCAAGGACTCAAAACCTGCTTTTACCTGGTCTCGAGCCTTGAACTCGTCTGGGACCCCCCTTGGGACTCCTATGGCATCTATGTACACATGTGGGTCGAAACTGCCTGATGAGGTATTTCTTTTTACATTCCTCACATGATGAGTGTTTTTTTGTTGTGTTAGTGAACAGACTAAGGAAGCACTCCTCACTTTCCTCAGGGATTGATAGTGGAACAGTACCCACATGTGGCCTTGCACTGCCACAGACATAATTTTTTGTTTAAGGCACTCTGTGGTCGGTATCCCCAGTCATCCCCCGTATTCCAGCCCACTGAACCCCAATGATCACAGTTATCACCCCAATAATCATCTGTAACACATATATACAGAGTTGAAGCTTTGGGTAATGGTATCATGTGGCACAGGCTATGATTGAACTGGAATGTGGCTACATGTGTAGTGGATGAGTTGTACCAGAATGTGGTCTGTGACTTGTCATTTCGTGTGATGGCTACTTGTTGAGCTCCCACCAACCCCATCAGAAAAAGGATATATATCATGGACATCATGGTGTAGACGGTGCCCTATCCTCAGGGGCTGGGACTTTCTTGCAGTGGGAGGCGTGAATCCAAGTGTTCTTCCCAGCCAACTTGGGCATAATGGCCTTTGCCAGGGCACACTCTCCTCTCCAGTTCCCCTTTAGCCTTGATCTAATTTTTAAATCCCCACAAATCCAATACACGTCACCCAAGGATTGGACTTGGTTCTGTACCAATTTACCTGAGATGCTACTGTAGGCAGCACAGTAGTCCCCAGTGAAATTCCCCAAGAGTCTCCCTTCTCCTTCCCAGTTTGAATAACAGGTGTAATTCCCCGGGTAAATGGTGATGCCTTCACCTGGTTTCGCGGTTTCTGTAACTATGGGGTATTTCTTTTTCCACTCCTCACATGATGAGTGGTTTGTTGTTGTATTAGTGAACAGACTAAGGAAGCACTCCTCACTTTCCTCAGGGATTGGTAGTGGAACAGTGCCCAGATGTGGCCTTGCACTGCCACAGACATAGCAATTGGATTTGTTATGCTTACCCGCACTATACTTCATCCATTCAAGCCATAAATTGGTATCCGAGAAACCGGTCTCTGCTGCCATTGTATCCTCGAAAGTGGGGTTGGCTATGGCCACCATCTTGTCCAGAGTACGGACATGGGGTTCTAGAGGGTTAGCCACCGGCTGAGGAGGTTGCCAGTCTGGTGAATTGTACATGTCCTTAAGTCTGAATTTACAAGGCTTCCTTGTTGTACCCCCCCGCGGGCCAGCGGGCATCTAATACATATTGGCCTGCATCTCCTGGGCTGGGATTCTCTATATTCAGAGTGAGAGGTATCGCAATAGTGTAAAAGACCGAACTTACTGCAGGATCACGGGTCGGGGGGACCCCCTTCAATAGTTTCATTCTATCAAGTAGGGATTTCCCATTCCTATCCTTTTTGTTTAAGGCACTCTGTGGTCGGTATCCCCAGTCATCCCCCGTATTCCAGCCCACTGAACCCCAATGATCACAGTTATCACCCCAATAATCATCTGTAACACATATATACAGAGTTGAAGCTTTGGGTAATGGTATCATGTGGCACAGGCTATGATTGAACTGGAATGTGGCTACATGTGTAGTGGATGAGTTGTACCAGAATGTGGTCTGTGACTTGTCATTTCGTGTGATGGCTACTTGTTGAGCTCCCACCAACCCCATCAGAAAAAGGATATATATCATGGACATCATGGTGTAGACGGTGCCCTATCCTCAGGGGCTGGGACTTTCTTGCAGTGGGAGGCGTGAATCCAAGTGTTCTTCCCAGCCAACTTGACAGATGTGGCCCTGGTTAGCAGGAACTGGAAGGGACCATCATATCTGGGTTCAAGGGAATGTTTTCTCACAAATTTTGTTTACTAACACCCAATCTCCAGGTAGCAAGCTGTGAGTCCCGGTATCTGACTCGGGATCTGGAATGGAAGAAAATACTTATGCATGGATACGGGTTAATTCACGTGATAATGCAGTCACATAATTTGTTAACACATCAGATTGCAACTGTAACTGTTGTGGAAAATAACAACCAAGTCTGGGGGCTGAACCAAGCAATATTTCATAAGGGGATAAAGAGTGTTCTCCCCTTGGTGTGTATCTGACACTGAACAGGGCAATGGGCAGATTATCTGGCCAGCTCATATCAGTTTCCTGAGCCATTTTTAGCATTCTGGCCGTTCATTTTCTCCACCTTGCCACTACTCTGAGGATGGTATGGTGTGTGGTAGGCTAAGGTGGTCCCCAGGGCAGCACATATTTCTTTGGTCAGGGTAGCTGTGAAGCCTGTGGCCTTGGTCGCTCTCGATGACCTCTGGAACCCCGTATCTACACACTACCTCAGACAGGAGTTTCTTTCCTGTGGTCCTTGCTGTCATGTTAGTTACAGGGTAGGCCTCTGGCCACCCTGAAAACATGTCCACAATCACCAAGGCATACTCATATTGCCCACTTTTTGGCATCTGGATATGGTCTATTTGTATTCTTTGAAATGGGTACAGAGGTTCGGCCAGGTGTTTTTGTGGTGCTCTCTCCATCCTCCCTGTGTTGCATTTGGCGCATATTGTGCATGAATTGCAGTAGTTCTTGGTCGCTGTAGTTATTTCAGGGGCCCAGTAGTACTTGCTGATGAGTGAATTCATCAAGTTCTTTGACAGGTGTCCACTTCCATGGGCCCATTGCACCACTGCTGGGTACATGTACTTGGGTAAACAGATTTTCCCTCTCACTTTGTACAGTTCATTCTCGTAGACTGCTCCTTTGTCACCCCAGCTCAGTCTCTCTTCTGTATGTACTCCTTTCTGCATTGAGATTAGGTAGGCCTCATCTGTTGGTATATGGACGGTCAGGACTGTTTCTGCTACTTCTTCATCCACTTTCAGCTGTTTCCTTGCACCTTGTTTTGCTGCGGTGTCTGCGAGGTGATTGACTCTGGCTTCTTCGGGAATCCAGCTTCCCATGTGCTTTGACCTTTAGAATAGCCACCTGTTCGGGCAGGAGCAAAGCTTCCATCAATTCCTTGTTTCACCGGTGTTCCAGCGGCCGTTAGGAAGCCTTGCATCTTCCAGATGATTCCAAAGTCATGTGCCACCCCAAAGGCATATCTGGAGTCTGTGTAGATGTTCGCTCTTTTCCCTTCTGCCAGTTTGCACGCAGCAGTGAGGACTTGAAGTTCTGCTTCCTGGGCAGACATTGTAGGCGGCAGGGGATCTGCCTGTAGGCAGCGGCGTATTTACACTTTGTGCTGCCCCAGGCAAGACAGCCCCCTGCCGCTCCCCCTGCCGCCGGCCGCGTCCCTGCAAGTCGCCGTCCGGGTGCTCGTAAGCCGCCGGCTGCGTCCCCGCAAGTCGCCAGCCGCGTCCCCGTGCGCTGAGAAGGGCTCCGGTTCTTTCATCATCTCTGAACCGCGGCGCTAGGCGTTTCCGTACGGCTCCACCAGCATAGAAGCCGCCCCGACAGAGGGTGCCGCCCCAGGCAAACGCCTAGTTTGCCTCGCGGTAAATACGCCCCTGCCTGTAGGATCTGATCCACGGTTGTCACTGCACAGCCTGTGTGATACTTACCCAGATCGTCCACATGTCTGGAACCGTCAACAAAGAGGGTAGGGTACGGTTCAACCAGGGGTGTATCACTCACTGTGGGGAGGTGTGTGGTTTCGGCGCGCATGACTTCCAAGCAGTCATGTCCTTGTTCCGAACCTTCCTGTGCTTCTTCCTCAGTTCCCTCCTCTTGTGCTTCCCCCCTTGAAAGTGGGAGAAGCGTAGCAGGGTTCAGAGTGGTGCAGCGCTGGAGGGTGACATTGTCTGGGATCAGCACAGATATCTGTAGTCCCAGATGTCTGGCAGAGGATAGGTGTTTTGGTTGGGTCTAGTTAAGGATGGCAGCAATATCATGCGGCGCCAGCAGAAGGCGTGGACGTGCTAACACTAAATCAGATGTCTTGTCCAGCAGCGCCCGTTCTGCAAACACAGCCTTCAAACAGGCAGGCCCCCCTCTGGCCACTGGGTCCAACCAGCAGGAGTAGTATCCTATTGGTCTAGTCTTGCCCCCATGAGCCTGTGCGAGGACCCCTGATGCATGTCCTTGTCTTTCTGACACGAAGAGTTTGAATGGTTTATCATAATCCGGTAGGCCCAAAGCTGGTGCTGTGGAGATTGCTCGTTTAAGCAGCATGAAGTTTTCCACGGATACGTCAGTCAGGGTGAATGGGATGGATTTGAGGTCGTCGTATAATGGCTGCATGAGGATGGAGGCATCAGGAATCCATGATCTGCAATAGGAAATGAGACCAAGGAAGGCATGTAATTGTTTGGCAACCTTGGGCAATGGAATATTCTGGACCACCATGATTCGGTTTTAAGTGATATGGCGGGTGCCTTGAGAGATGCAATGGCCCAGGGATATAACCTTCTCGGAGCACCATTGAAGTTTGTCTTTGGAAGCTTTACACCCTTTTTAGCCAGATATGTAAGCAGACTCTCTGCAGTTTCTTCAGCCAGGGGCAGGGTGTCAGCACATAAGAGCAGGTCATCCACATACTGGAGCAGGGTCACTTCCGGGTGGAGGTCTTGACACGTGCTCAGGATACTGGACATAGCTTGTGCAAACTAACTAGGGGAGTTCTGGGCTCCCTGTGGCATCACTGTCCAGGTATATTGTTGGCCCTCGTGTGTGAAGGCAAATAGATACTGACTGTTGCAGTCCAGGGGCACACTGAAGAAGGCATTTGCCAAATCAATCACTGTAAAGAACTTGGCGAGGGGCGGGATACCCGAGAGCAGTGTGTGTGGGTTTGGCACGATGGGGGTGTCCAGCACTGTGGCTTCATTTACTGCCCTCAAATCCTGCACCATCCTATATTTCTCTGGTTCACCTTTTGGGGTCTTCTTCTTGACTGGGAAGAGGGGCGTGTTGCATGGGGAGGTGCAGGGTACCAGGGCCCCACTTTTCACCAGTGCTGCCACATGGGTGGATATTGCCGCCGACGGGGCCAGTTTGAGTGGGTATTGAGGTTTCCTTGGGAGGGTCACTCCCTCTTTAAGTTTCACCACCACTGGGGGTACATCCAGGTGTCCGATGTCTTCTGGACCTGAGGCCCAGAGGTCCTGAGGGATCCTATTCAGAATTTCAGGGGAAATGGTGGGTTTTCCAGGTGGTTGATGAAGTGAAAGCATCAGGGGTGACAATGGTGAATGTAAAGTCACTCCTCCCTCTGGTGTGAAGACGATGGAGGCCTGGAGTCTGGATAGCACATCTGCACCAAGCAAGTTAAGGGGACAGGTAGAGGACACCACAAATCTGACCAACAGGTTAGGATATGTCCCTATTTGGAGTGGTTTGGTGAGAGGATTGGGGCGTGGTACCCCATCTACACCCACACAGGACACATCTATGTCTGAAAGAAAAGAATCATCTGGCAGGTCTGTTGCTCTAAGTACACTTCTGGCTGCACCAGTGTCAATAAGGAAGGTGGTGGGTATTCCCTGTATAGGTAGGATGATTTTCCCTAGGGGCCCTCTCCCTCCCCTGAAGATGCTGCCATGAGAGTGGAGGGGAACACGGGTTTGTCCCTATCCTAGTGGGAAGTGGGGCGAGCCATGGCATGATTAGCAGCTCCCTCCTCATGCTGCCGTGGGCGGCGGGGGGCCTTGCATTCCCTCCTGAAATGCCCTAGTCTCCCCGCAGTTATAACAGGTAATCCTCTCCCTCCGGCTAGGTAGGGGAGGAGGCGGTGGGTATCCACGGTAACAGGCCTCGTCCCCGATCATCATGACTGGGGCTGGCTTTCTCTGGGTTTTCTGGCTTTCCAGCCCCTTTGCTGCTAACAGCAAGTTGGCCATGGTCATGGATCGGTATTCTGGTCGGGCCTGTAACAAGCCTTTCCTGATGTCCTCTCTGAGGCCCGCAACAAAGGCAGAGGAGAGCATTTGGGAATGTGCCCTCTGGAATTGGGAAAACCCCAGGTCAGAAAAGGCCTGCATAAGTCGGGTGTGGTATTTCTCGACTGATTCTCCCTTCTCTTGTGTGATGTCTTGTACAGTAGTGGCCTGGTCGGCTAGTTTATCTTTGGCCCACTCCTGTAATTGTGCACAAAAATCTAGGCCCGAGGAGTAGGAGATATCCTTCACTAGGCGGCTGTCATTTAGGGCAGTCTCCATCACAGGCCAGTAGGTGTCACTTGCTTTGATTTGGCACAGGCTCACCAGATCTCTCCAGGTGGCCGAATAGGTTTTTTGGATCTGGGCTATTCTACGGTAAAAGGGCATTGGCTGCTTTTCAGGGTCTGGTAAACTCGAGACCACGGATGAGGCCTGGGACGGGGTGAAGGTGACATACATCACTGGCGCCTCCGCTATGTTCATGGGGTGCCAGGACTGGAGGAATGACTCCCGCTTCAGCCGGGGCATTGTGGGTGGCTGCATTTCAGGAGGTAGGGGCTCGGGGCCAGCATTGGTGAACGAGCTCCATTCCGCACTGGTCACATCGTCATAAGCTATGTGCGGGGCCTCGGACGGAGGTAGAGCAGGCGGCAGCGTTGATGCATCTCCCATTAGTAAATTAGGGAACATGGGAGTGTGGTAGGAGCCATTGGCATTCAGCACCGGGAGGACTGGGTACATGGACTTAATAGGCCTTCCGGCCCCCACCAGAAGGAGGCGGAAGTACACTGGGCTGGGCAGGAAGTGACATGAAAGGTATACCAAGATGGCTGCCACCGGGTGTAGTAGGGTTGGGACTTCCGCGGTGTTGGCTGGGTATACCAAGATGGCCACCACCGGAGGTTGTCATAGGGGTGGGTCTAAAAGCTGCAAGCGTGAGGTAGGGAGGAGCTGCGGCGTGTGGAGCGTGGATGCAGGCGGGTCAGTCTAGCAGCGGCAAGCGTGAGGCGGGGAGGAGGTGCGGCGTGTGGAGCGTGGATGCAGGCGGGTGGGTCTAAAAGCTGCAAGCGTGAGGTAGGGAGGAGCTGCGGCGTGTGGAGCGTGGATCCAGAACCAGGTAGGGAGCCCAGTGGGAGGAGAACACCATCCCCCAGCCAGTCACCCCTTTTATGGACTTACTAGGAGTCCTCACTAGTGATGGGCTCGGGCGTGTTCGCAGCTCCACGTGCCGATCCCGCCAGGAAGCTGACAAGGCCCACAGCGCCAATCACAGGCACTGAGACATATCCCGATCTCTGCAGCTGCGGACTGGGATAATGTCTCAGTGCCTGTGATTGGCGCTGCGGCGCTGTCAGCTCCTCACATCACCCAACCATTCACACTAGTGTTATATGGATGCCAATAGTGGCAGCCAGGGGTGGGGGGAAGGCGGGGGAAGAGGCAGAGCTGGAGGGTGGGCTAAGTTGCTGCACCATGGGCCTCTGGGTTGTACTTGCCCCCTGGGCTACAAGTTGCCAGTCAGCCCATGCTGTATTCCACAACTGCCAGACGCCGAGAGCTGATTAAATTGCAGATGGCATCAGCGCCCGGCCTTTGCGGTATGCAGGATTGTGGGCGGCGTTGGACTACATGTTGCAACCGCGGGGTGCCGATGCCATCCGCAATTAAATCAGCTCATCAGTGCCCAGCGGTTTCAACATGCAATTAAAATTATTAGGGCCCCCCCAGATTTGACTGTTGTATCTTATGTGCCCCCCTACATATTGTTCCTAGAGTCGCCACTGGAGTCGGGACTGACTGGTTCCCACCCATGTTTGTACTCTACAGACACCAAGACAGACACAGAGGGTAGGGTGAGGATTGAGAGTCTGGTAAGGGGCCCAAGACTCTCGACACAAAGAGGTAATAAGACAACAATTTCCCTTATCGGTGACTTGACACCGTAGACCGGCCAAGAACTGCACCTACACAGGGTGCACTTTCGTTCTGTGGCTGGGCAACGTCTCATTCAACCACAAACACACCAACTCTACCACCCAAAATTACTGACTACCTGAGGCATACCGGTCTTGGATGCGCTTTCATCCAATCGGGGTTCCCCTCGTTACTGACTACAGGAGGCATACCAGTTCTGGACGGCATTATCCGCACTCATCCAGTCAGGGTTTCCTCGTTACTGACTACAGGAGGCATACCAGTTCTGGACAGCATTATCCGCACTCATCCAGTCGGGGTTTCCTCGGGAGGTGATCAAGCTCCCATTCCCTCGTATCGCCGAGGGGTCTTTTCCGGCTAACAGACTGCTGCCCTTAACCCAGACCAAGATCTCTCACCTGGTCCTGAAGTAGTGTGTCCCAATGTTTGGTTCCCAAGTCCGGGTTCAAGGCGCCGTCAGGGTCGCTTCGGAGCTGGCGACGAAGATGTAGCATAGTCTCCCAGACAAATGTCCGTGGCGCCAGAGACACAGCATGGATCCGAGCGGCGAGCTCCGCAACGATCCCAGCAGGCTGCGGTGGAAAACACCTGTCTCGGTAGTCACACCTGGCTTCCAGGCCAATGCACCAAGAAATGTAGCAGGAAACAGCTTTGGGAAACCAGCAATGGACTCTGGACACAGACTTCAGGAAAACAAATCCTTTTTATTCTGCGCAGAGGACTCAGGCTGACTACCGTCTGAAATCCTGAGCTCCCTTTAAGGGCGGTTACAAAGTATATATAATAACAATTGCGTCACATTACACATTTCCAATACACATATTTCCTATACGTCTTATTCCTTATACAGCTCTAAGCCAATCAGCAAGCAGCATTTGCAATTCTATTATATATGACTTACACTTGTTATCTTATCATGGCTCATCTTGACGCAAACAGTCGTTACGATCTGTGACAGGATGGGAGGGGGTCTTAAGACCAAAGCTGCAGCTGTGCCCTTGTGGTTAAAAAGTTACACACTGTGACAGGAAGGGAGGGGGTCCTAGGGCGCTGTTTGTTATGCTCTGTGGTAAAAGAGCAGAAAGGAGGGGGTCTGATCTGTAGTTATGTGCAGGTACCAAAAGCACAGAGAATTTAAACACTAAGCGCCATTTTGTCAAGCGTAGCCATTTTGTCTGTGGCTGCTGCCGCATTCCCCCCTTTGATGCTATCGCAGCGAAAGCTTGAGCGAGACAAAGCATCATCAACAGACCACTAAAATACAGGGGGACATTTTAGGGCGCAGGAGGGACTAACAGCAGTCCCAGTCAATCTCGGGGGACCAGTGGTTGATATTTCCACATAGCCATTACATGGGCTGCAGCTTTTCTCTCTACATTTTGTAGAGCCATTTTGTAAAGCGTAGCCATTTTGTCTGTGGCTGCTGCCACAATATCTGTCCTGCATTGGTTCTGGTCTGAGGTTTGCTGTGCATTGGTTCTGGTTTGATGTCTGTCCTGCATTGCTTCTGGTCTGATGTCTGTCCTGCATTGGTTCTGGTCTGATGTCTGTCCTGCATTGGTTCTGGTCTGACGTTTGAGTGCAGTGGTTCTGGTCATGGGCGCACTGGAGCATGGGGTGGTGAGGGATTGCATATCGCACATGCAATATGTACCCAAACCCCCACTCCTGTCCTAGATTATTCTGTTCTCCTGTCCATTATCCTTCTAATTATCTTGCCATTCAGGATAATTGGCATAATAGGTTAAAATAGCCAAACCAGAAAAATTCTGCCGTTTAGCTCACTTTCCAAATTTGGAAAAATTCTCCAATTCAGCTTATCTTCCAGTTCAGCTATGTTGTCCTGGATTGTTCCCTTCTCCTGACTTCTCCAAACTCTTCACCCTTTTGTGAATAACCCTGTAAATGTCCTACATGAACTCTAGTTACCTCCGTGTACAGAGCCTAAATATCCTGAATGAACTCTAGTTATCTCCGTGTACAAAGCCTAAATGTCCTACATCAGGGTCCCGCAAATGGCAGACCACGGTCCAGACCGGGACCGACCGCCTTTCCTGTCTGGACCGCGGTCGCCAGTGCACAACGTGTACTCCTGTGTAGTCATTGGTTGCTAGAACCATGGCGTTCCTAGCAACCAATGACATCTGTGTTCCCCACCAAGCACTGAAAGTATCTTCCATCCTCTTCAGTCGCCTGTAGCCAGCTCCGCCTCCCTGCCTCTGGGACCCGCCCATCCCTGCCTTCCAGCCTCTCGGCCCATCCCAGTTCAATCCCTGCCTCCTCCCAGCACCACTCCCTGGCCTTGACTCAGACTACCTGACTCCCTGCTCTGCCTGCCGACTCCATCAGGTACCAGGATTGGTCATAGGACTAAAGACAGTACAATAAAGGGGCACTCTGAGGGCCAGTTCACACCAATGTGGTACATTAATCGCAAGCTTCCGTGTGATTAACGCACACTACTGCGCACTGCATCCAGTATTGTAAACCGCAACGCACTGAAACAAATGGTTTTGCAGTACTGTGCGTTGTTTTTGAATGCAGGAGGTGTATTTGGGGTGCCATTCAAAGAAATGGAAACGCAATGCAACAGCCGCACTGTAACACACTGTAACACATACGTATGGTATGTATGGTGTGCGGTAGTTAATCGCACTGCATTAGTGGGAACGGGCACTCTAGGGAACAAAAATTGTAAAGGGGCACTCTGATGGGGACAACCAATGTAAGGGGCCACTCT
>NW_017310585.1:478-18123 GCF_000935625.1 Nanorana parkeri | reverse complement strand
GTCACCACTTTTATGGACTTACTAGGAGTCCTCACTATTGACGGGCTCGGTCGTTTCCATCGCAAGACAAAAGTCTTGCGATGGTTGTAAGGTGTATGCCCAGCAGTAGCGATATACAGTATACTGGAACTTAATGAACAACTTAAGCTTTTAGAAAAATGACTACTATTTGTTTAGGTCTAGGAGTGAGAATAAAGAAGACGCACTCACTGTTCGCAAGAAAAATTGATAAAACTGGATCTCCCCTTTTACCCTTTTAAAATGCACTTTTCAGGCCTGCAAAATTGCTTAAAGTTTTTTAGCTCACACAATATTAGCGCACTAGTTTATCAAACCAAAATTTTCATTAAAATATAAAAGATTAGTTTGCATCGAGTAAAGAGAAACCAAACATGTCAAGCTTCAAAATTGTTCATGAAACAGTAAAAAGCTTCAATACTCAAAATTTTCCATAGATGAAGCTTTAAAAACTGCTTATTTTTGTCTAGTGTGTAAAATAATCAAAGTTATACTCACCTGAACATCGGAGACGGCTGTTTGTTAGAGTGCACCCTCCAGCCTGTCTCCTCCTCCTTCACTGCAGCGACGGAATGCACCTCGGTATCTTCATGTCCAATACACTGACTCACAAGACCTTAGACTGCTGGAGCACAGAAGGAGACAGGCTGGAAGGACCAATCTAAGGGCCCGTTCACACCAGTTGCAGTGCGTTCCGGCCCGATTCTGGCCAGAACTCACTGCCTTGCATTGCGGCCGGCTCACTTTTTAGTGGGGCAGGAGGGGGCGTGGCACATCGGATCGCAAGGCATTGTGCCTGCGGTCCGGTGCGATCAAAATAGTGCTTGCAGCATTTTGTTCGCCCTGGACCGCCGGTCAAAATGTGCCTTGCGATCCCGTGCGGGCAATCGCATTGCGGCTGGAGGGCGTGGCTACGGTGCCATTCACTTTAATGGCCCGCCACGCCCCTTCCTGCCCCACTAAAAAGTGAGCAATGCGAGGCAGTGCATTCTGGCCAGGATCGGCCGGAACGCACTGCAACTGGTGTGAACGGGCCCTAACATCCAGCTGGCTGCGAGGATTGGGTGAGTATAACTTTTTTTTCTTTTTTGTCCATAGATGAAAACAAGCACTTTACCCTTGCAATACAATGGTAGCCCCACTGCAAGGGTTAAGAATGATTTTTCCCAGAGTACTTATTACATTTTTTTTTTATTTCGCTGTTTAATCTTTCTTTTACTCTTAACCTTATTGCTATCACACAGAGGGCTACAAACCACCACACATGGGGATCATTTATCAAAACTGGAGCAGACAAAACCTGGAGCAGCTGTGCATGGCAACCAATCAGCTTCTATGTCTCATTTTTAAATATTACCTGAGCGAACTAAAGAGAGATGCTGATTGGTTGCCATAGGCAACTGCTCCAGATTCTTCTGCTTCAGTTTTGATAAATTCCCCCCATTGTCTTTTCATCTACTGGCTCTTTAAACATCAGGAGCTATACATGGGGCCGTTTACAAACTTTGCATCTTACTTGAGCAGAGCCAACTCCGAAGTAAGTGCCAAGATGTTCAGCTGGCATGAAGATGGCACAATTGTGAAGTGGGGTTACTCAAGCAGCTGTTCAAGCCACTAACACGATGTGCAGATAGAAGCTTTTTTTTTTCTTTCGCTGATATTGTACAACAATACGGAGTGTTGCAGAGCAAATATAACCACATCAGATGCTTCCCCAAATAACAAAACATGTTTTTAAACTCAACACGCAGAATGAGAGCACAGACATGAAACTGGAAGAGCCTGTGAAACCAGCTCGACACTACTGGTAGCTCATGTAAGAAAATAACAGTGTACTACACAATGGTGTGAGTATGTGCTGTGAGTCATAATGACATGCTGGGCCCTTCATGCAAACAGACAGTTATCAGTAGAACCTCCATGTGTCATCAAAGTTCCAACCCTTTTTCAGACTGTAAGCTACATTTATCTAAAAAGCTGGCCATAGATAGATGGATCTGCCGTCACTAGTTATTTGTTTTCTTTAAGGTTTTTTTATGGTTGTCTGGTTTCCCCATTTTGGAGATGTGCTCTTACTTCCTGTGTGGTCAGTGGGAGCGGAAGAGAGCAGAATCAAGTGGGACACACACAGCAATAACAACATATGTTTAATACTATAAAGTAGCTAAAGGTTAGGACCTCTGTCAAATTATTTTTAGCTTGGTTAGTTAATTGGTTATTTTCCTCATTTTCTTGTGTAGTCACCAAGATAGGAAGTGAGGAATAATCTTGGCATAGTGGTTAGCACTTCTGTCTTGAAACACTGGGGATCTCCCAGTTGCTGGACAATGTGACATGATGAGAGGTCAATAAACATTGACTGGAAATTAATCTGGAGTGCGAGTGACCTTTTCCACATTCATTTATTGATTCACGGAGGCATCCGTAGTCACTCTTTGTACCCGCCCAACTAAAAAGGGAGTGCGATGGGTTCCGTTTGAATATTGAACCAATCCCAGTCATGACACCCAGAGCCGTAGCTAGCTCTTTTTGCGCTCGAGGCAAGAACAGAAAATTGTGCTCCCCCAACAGACGTGTGCGGTATGTGACATCATGTGCCCCGCCTCCAGGATGGTGGCACGTATGCGCCTCTGCCCATACGGGTGAGGGAGAGCAGCGGGGATAGAGGAGATGCTGGAGCCTATGCCGCTCCTCTTCTCCCTGCCAAGCCGCCTGGCACCCCTGTTGCCAATGGTGCCCTGTGCTCACCATGGCAACAGGGTCGAGGGGGTGCAGCCAGGCCGGCCCTGGCTCTGCACCCTCTCAGCTGCATCTGAGGCGAGTGCCTCACTCGCCCCACGGTAGCTACAGCCCTGATGACACCTTCTCCAGGGAGTTTGCATGTTCTCCCTGTGCTTGCGTGGGTTTTTTTCTGGGTACTCTGGTTTCCTCCCACACTGCAAAGACATGCTGGAAGGTTAATTGGCTTCTGTCTAAATCAGCCCTGCGTGCATGTGAGATAGGGACCTTAGATTGTAAGCTCCTTGAGGGCAGGGACTGATGTGACTGTGCAGCATGTGAAAGCACTGCGTAAATTGTCAGCACTATATAAATACCTGTAATCAATAGTCTGAACAATGGGGATGCAGACATCATTAGGGACCTGATTGAGGTTCTAACCCCTTTTCCCACTCTAGTAAGCAAAATTGTGTAGACATTCTAACCTTTCCCCACATTACCCATTATTGAAATACATTTAGCTGAAGTACCATGCTGTAATTCAAAAGTGTCCAGTGGGAACACCAAAAATGGTGCCTTACCCCTAAAAAGCAGTGACTTTAAATGGGAAACGGTAACAATAGTCCTATTAAAGATGAACAGAATTCTGTGCCCTCCTCTCTCCCACCCCCAAAGAAAGCCAGGCAAGGATAAAGGACTAGTCACCAGTATTGCCTTTGGTATCTTTACAGCTGATGTTTTCCCCTTTACTGATTTTATGAATTTACCATGCCTTGATCCGCACTGTGTCTCTATTTGGGGGCAGCCATCTTGGTAGAGGCAGGGCTTTACTTCCTCATTTTAGAGCCTCCAGCAAGGAGAACAGTGAACAGCATGGTAGCGACATCACCAAATCTCACTCCAAATCTCCTGAGACTGGCAGTCAAATTGCCTAGGCACTCTCACTTTACCAGGAAGTGCACTGCTATATTTCAGGAGGAGGTCAAGACAAAGAGTACATTTTCCAGGATGCAGCTTAGACACAATTAACATTTCTCGATGTCCCCTAAACCATAGCAAATGTTCATTCACTTTAAATGTAAATCCATAAAGAAAGCCTTCCTATTTACTTTAACACTGGTTCCCTTTTAAAAACTGGCAAATCTGCCAATCTCAGTCACCAGGTACAGCGGCTGCAGCAGGAAAGGTGGATCGCGGAGTACACCCAAGGTATGCCCAAGGAAATTACATGGGGTTTTCAGGGGGTACTGCCACTGAGCTATAACATGATAATGTCATTTCAAAAGTCATTTTCAATCATTTTCAATCTGCATCTTTCCTTAAAATAATTCCTGGTAATTCTGCCATAAAGGTATTTTTCAGCCACTTCCTGCTGTAAGGTGGCATGGCTCTGTCTCCCAACTATACTCTTGGGTTGTCACCCTATCACTTACTCACCCAGTCCAGACTACTAGCAGCCACTCCAATACACATTAAAAAGGCGTGGTCCGCAATTGTCACTATCAGCAAACCTATCCTGAGAAATGACATGCAGCAGTTGCTCGAGTAAATGCATGCAAGTAGATAGGAAGTGGCTGCAAAGAGTTTACAGTGCTGAGATGCAACAAAGAATTAAACAAGAAAAGATAAGATACTTTTATTGTCATTGCATACAAGACAGCCAAATTCAGTTTAGCATCAACCCACTCAAAGGCAGCGAAAAATACATATAGCAAAAATTAAACACCCATGAACAATCCATACCGACCCCCAAAACTCCACAATGACCCATCTAAATATATACATCAATAAATATTTAAATAAGACATCCGTAAGTCTTATGCTCCTGGGAAAAAAAATATTTTTGTGTTGGGAAAAAAAACACTGCATATGGGAAAAAGAATATTCCCCAACCTATTTGTGTGGGCCCTTGTATAAAAAATAAGCATGTCGAATGTTTAGTTTGCTTAACAATTATATTGATAATTCAGGGAATACTTGGGGTTTATTTATAAAAGATATTATTATTATACAGCAGTGGTCGCCAACCGGTGGTCTGCGAGAAAATGCTGTTGCAGGCTGGGCCGTCATTGAAGCGGCACGGAGGCTCCGGGGCTGCCTCTCACTGTCTCAAGCAGCGGCTGTCACAAGGAATGAGTGGCTCTCAGTACAGTGCGGGCTCTGCAGGAGGTGGGGCATCTCGTCAGTACCGGGACTAAGCAGGCTGCGGGATTTATATATGAAGAAACAAAAAATATGAGAATATATATATATTTAAAAAAAAATTATATTAGTGGTCCGCGGGATTTAAAATTATGAATTCAGTGGTCCATGAGGTCCGAAACGTTGGCGACCGCTGTTATACAGGATTTATATAGCACCAACAGTTTGCGCAGCGCTTTACAATATAAGGAAGACATTATAATTACAATACAATACAAGATGGCAAGGAGAGCCCTGCCCGTGAGGGCTTACAATCTAAGAGGGAGGGGCAAGTGATACATGAGGAGGTAGCTGTGTGGGGATGAATTGTTTGAGAAAGAGTTGAGTGGTTAGTTTGAAGTGTGATAGGCTTCCCTAAAGAGATGAGTCTTTAGTGATCACCGAAAGGCAGTCAGAGTGGGAGATAGACGGGCAGGTTGAGGTATAGAGATCCATAGAATTGGAGAGACTCTAGAGAAGGTGCACTAGGGCAGTGCGAACGGCATGCGAGTGCTGTGCGGGCCAATGGTGGCCACTAGCAGCTTTAGCTTTTATAAATGAACCCCTAAGAGTCTTCTGGCAATTTATGTATTTATTAAAGAAGGAGATAAGTGGGCACTATTTGTCACATGTATAAGGACCGGTTCACTTCAGTACATTATATTACATGTGTGTTTAATGTGCAGTAACACATTTATGTGCATTATTTTAAGCAGCCCCTTTATTTGCATTGGGTTTTGAAGCTCTGCAGCGCAAACATGCCAGAATTGCAGAAACGCACCGCAACAATGTGAATCATCTGTACCCTGAGAAGCGTCGAGGTGCCATTGAAAATGAGCTGCATTTATTTCCATGCATTGTGGTAATGCATGATAAAAAAAATGCATGTTTTATCCCACCTTACTGCAAGTCTATCTACAAGTGTTCAAGTATATACACAATTGTATTCAAACAGATACACAGATAATGTAAAGGTAAGGCAACATGACAATGTACAATATACAGTATGTCAGACCTTATATATTTTCAGTATGTAGATAATTGTGCCAATTTAAAGGGCAGAAACACTCAGGGTAACACACCACAGCACATTTCACTAACAGTCTCTGCAACTTAGTAAATCAACCCCAGCTAGTACTGAAGTGAAACTAGCAGCTTTAGTGGAACACATACTCTTGTTTGTTCTGCTCACCTAACAACTGTAAACAAAGTTATTGCTGTTTTCTGCTCTAACCGTCCTATGCAAGTTTCAGCAGTCAGTTAATTCAAACCACAAAGTAATGGGGGAGGATTCAAGTCATTGAACACAGTATCAGAGACAAAGCACAGATCATTTAAAGCTGAAATCCGGGCACAAATTATTTCATTTAAATATTTCCACAATAGCAACAATGGATATAAATCTACCCTGTGTTATCCAAATGCTTTGCAAACTCCGATGTTGCCTTGTAAAAATAGCAGTGACATTATTACTGTGCAGAGAGCAGGGCTGTGGGAGGGAACCAGCAGGCTCCACCACCTACAGGATGCCTGCAGAAAATAACAGGAGGGGGGCGGACAGAAGACCAGTCACCTGCACAAGGAGAGAGAGCATTGGCAACCTTAGAAAGCTCCTGCACAAAGGAAAAGTTTCACGCTGGATTATTGCACAGATCTGGAAGAAATACACAAAGCACACCAGAGGGTTTATTTATAAAAGTTATGCTGAGCAGATATGCTTGCACCCCTAGAAGGTGCTGACAAGTATAGAAATACACCAGGTGGAACTTTTAAAATGAACCCCCAGGTATGAATACTGTCTGTTTTGTTTTTGTTTTTTTAAAGGCTTCCAAAGTAGAGATTGGTGATCCATGCATGTCACTTTAAATTTTTAGGTAGATTTGGCTGCCGTAAGGTCCTGTGCTTCCTGGGGACCTCACAGCAGCTTTCCGGGAACCACAGTGACGCTGCATACAGGGCTGGCTGCAAATCACACTGCTCTCCACCAGCCGGCACAGTTTTCCACGGGCACGCACAGCTCTCCACCAGCCCGCACGGCTCGTTCACCGGCCCTCACATCACCCCTCCTGATATTCTGTATCTGCCCCTGCTGCAATCTGCCCCAGCTGTGATCCTATGCATCTGCCCCTGCTGCAATCTGCCTCATCTGCCCCTGCTGCAATCTGCCACATCTGAGCCTGCTGCAATCTGCCACACCTGCCCTGCTCTGATCCTCCACATCTGCCCTGCTGAGATCCTCCACATCTGCCCTGTTGAGACCCTGCACATATGAGTCTGCTGTGATCCTTCACATCTCCCCTTCTGAGACCCTCTACATCTACCCCTGCTGCGAACCTCCACATCTCCCCTACTAGGCTCTCCACATGTGACCCTGCTAAGACCCTCCACTTCTGCCCCTGCTGTGACCCTCCACATCCCCCCTGCTGTAATCCTCCCCATCTGCCCTGTGAGACCCTCTGCATCAGCCCCCGCTGAGACCCTTTGCATCTACCTCTGCTGAGACCCTCCGCATCTGCCCCTACTGAGACCCTCCGCATCTACCCCTGCTGAGACCCTCCGCATCTACCCATGCTGAGACCCTCCGCATCTGCCCTTGCTGAGACCCTCCGCATCTGCCCCTGCTGAGACAATCCGCATCTACCCCTGCTGAGACCCTCCGCATCTACCCCTTGCCACATCTGAGCCTGCTGCAATCTGCCACACCTGCCCTGCTCTGATCCTCCACATCTGCCCTGCTGAGATCCTCCACATCTGCCCTGTTGAGACCCTGCACATATGAGTCTGCTGTGATCCTTCACATCTCCCCTTCTGAGACCCTCTACATCTACCCCTGCTGCGAACCTCCACATCTCCCCTACTAGGCTCTCCACATGTGACCCTGCTAAGACCCTCCACTTCTGCCCCTGCTGTGACCCTCCACATCCCCCCTGCTGTAATCCTCCCCATCTGCCCTGTGAGACCCTCTGCATCAGCCCCCGCTGAGACCCTTTGCATCTACCTCTGCTGAGACCCTCCGCATCTGCCCCTACTGAGACCCTCCGCATCTACCCCTGCTGAGACCCTCCGCATCTACCCATGCTGAGACCCTCCGCATCTGCCCTTGCTGAGACCCTCCGCATCTGCCCCTGCTGAGACAATCCGCATCTACCCCTGCTGAGACCCTCCGCATCTACCCCTGCTGAGACCCTCCACATCTGCCCCTGCTGAGACCCTCTGCTCGAGACATTAGGCGGCACCCCAGAGCAGAGTGGCAGAGTATGTTGCAAATTCATATACTATTCTGCATTGCTGTATAATGTATTGCTGGGATTTGTACTCCTCTATAGCCTGTGCCATTCTGCATTGCTGTAAAATGTATTGCTGGGATTTGTACTCCTCAATAGCCGGTGGTATTATTCTGCATTGTTGTATAATGTATTACTGGGATTTGTAGTCCTCTGTAGCCGGTGCTATTATTCTGCATTGTTGTATAATGTGTTGCTGGGATTTGTAGTTCTCTATAGCCAGTGATATTCTTCTACATTGTTGTTTAATATATTGCTGGGATTTGTAGTTATCTATAGCCGGTTGCCATTCTACATTGCTGTATAATATATTGCTGGGATTTGTAGACCTCTATTGGGGGTACATGTAGAGATGCACCGATACTCAGGGAGACTTAAGGAGTGCTAACGGTCCACGGGGTAGGGGATCGCAATACTTGCCTTGACCCGGGAGCTGACAACCTACCCTACACCACTGCAGCTGACCAGTCTATTGCCATTCCTTGTTGTAGGATTATTGTGCTGCTGCATATCCGAGAACCTGGTGGTCCCAAGCATAAAACCCCATTTTCACTTTTGGTTCATTTTAGGCCTATTAGGGTACATCTGTTGTGAGGCGATATGGGGGATGCCATTGCTGAATTCTTTCTGATTTGGAGCACCCCTGCATTAATAAATACAAATCTTTATACTTATCCATTTTCTAGCTGTCTTCTTTCCTGTGGTCACAGGTCCTCTTCACCCTCTTCTTATTTTGAAAGTAAATGGACTGTTAATGCAGTTGAGAGGGGCATCATGTAATGACAGGACAATGCTTCTGCAGTATTTTCCTCTGGGCCCAGGGCAGGGGCAGAGTCTTGACACCCTGGGCTCACAGGGAGTGGGTTGAATGATACTACTGAGCGGCAGTCAACTAGAAAAGGAGTGGCGCTGTATCGGTAAGCCTGTGGGGAAGATGTGTATAGCAGTTGGAGCTGAAAAAAGTGAGCATTACTTATGTCTATACTTGGTACAGGTCAGTTAGGCAAAGTATGGAAGTCAAGGCATTGCGTAACAGCTAGGTAGCTAGCATTTTCAGAAGGTTAGCAATGGCAACTTCCATATTTCTCTGATGGCAGTTTTCCTTTAAATCTTAATTCTTGTTGGCTGCTGGCCACCTTATATGAATTTGCCCCACTCAATAATCTGCATTGGTATTAAATTGGCTCTTTACAGTTTTCTGTCTTATTTTCTATGGTATATTTTCAGTAACCTACGACATTTGGTCCATTACCCAGTTTTGGGGTAACTGAGACACACTGCCATATTTATAAAGCATTAACATATCACAGTAAATATTCCATTAGCCTGAATGTGTCTCAGAGAAGGCAGAGTGTCTTGGCATAATACCACTTTGTTGAAATGGCTCATAATATGAAGAATATTTTCATGGATCAAATCTAGAAAACAACTGTTACAGCTTGTGTGCGTCTTTTTTTAGCACCGGGACTCACAAACTCAAGAGTCAGTCTAGACTGGCCACATGGGACAGCAACAGTGACTTGTTGTATATGAGACTGGCCTAACATGAATAGAGGCAATACACACTTGCCATGTCTGAATTATACACTTGTTCAATGAGAACAAGAATGATTATTATACTTTACTCATAAAGTGCCAATGTAGGTGGCAGCATTGTACAACCAGTTGTGCTGCAGTCCTCAAAATAAAATAAAAAAACGCACAAAGATGTGTACACCAAAATTTGAAATGTATGCTTACAAAGGAAATTGAGGTCCCCGTTTACAAGGTCTCAAATAAAATGTTCACTTTGAGGAACGCTGGTTTTCTTTACATGGCTGTCTGAAACCTCATCTACAGTCGTCTGAAACCACATCCCTCCCCGGTCACCTTTTTGTAAAAAAACAAAAGAGATGGGAGAGATATGGAAAGTAGAGGAGGAGAGTACAGAGGACTATTGTTCTGTATACAAAGATGTGTTAACTGGGCACACACTCAAATGCAAAGGAAACATGACAAACAAGAGAGGGAAATGCAGCAAACTGTGCTTTTTCTTGATGTGTTTTTCTGATGGCCATTTAAACAATTAATATCTCAATCCAAGAACAAAAGTCCTCAGATGTGGTGGCTGTATTAGTATTCTTTTCCTTTATTTTCACCTGGTGATCCTGCCGATAGCACACTTCCTGTCCTAAAGGTGACAACAATTGCTTGCTGTACTGTGTCTGCTGTGGACAACTACAATAGCCTCCCTCTTTCCTTTTTTAGGTTCTGTAGTCCACTTCGACTGATAACTGTTAAAGCGGACCTTTACCCATATCTGTAAAATAACAACAAACACACCTTTAGAAATGTTTAGTAATGTCAATCTACAAACACATACTTCTAGATAACTGCAGGCTTTGTACTCTTTGCATACCTTATTTCTCTTTTCTTCCCCAGTCTTCTCACAGTGGCCATGTTTACTAAAGGCAGATTACTAGCTATCCTATTACTTCCTGGATTTCCGGCACATGTGACTAGACATATGACTAGTACATGTGACCATGCACATCATCTCAGGGAAGGAAAATGCCTTTCCCTGAGGTCTCGTGAGCAGACAGATGAGATTTCCCAGCAATGATCTGCTGATGACAAGACAATCCCAGTGTGCCTTGCTTTGGCAAACTGAAGTAATTATGCCCTTTTAAAGCCGGAAGTGAATGTTCTGCAAGTGTAAGTATTTCAAAATTGCAGCATTTTACACCTGACATGTCTATGTTATTATTAATCCTCATACATGGAGGGATGCATTGAATTTGATTTTTGAGTGTAAAGGTCCGCTTTAAGAGAGCAGCCTAGGCAAAAAGCACAGAAAGTTATTAGCTGACAAGATTTCTGGAAGAATCAAAATGTATATTTTTTGCACTTATTGAACAGGTATAACAAAATAATTTCAATGGTATATTTAACAGACTAAAAGGAAGTAATTAAAGGAGAACTATGGGGTAAGTGAATTATACTCATCCCCATAGTTAGAGCCGACGCGTGACATTGAAACTGTCACACGTCGGCTCTATTGATTGGGAAGTGAGCGAAAACATACGATCACTTGCTCACTTCCCGATCATCTCCCTGCAGAGAGCAGTGACTGCCAGTCATCGCTCCTCACAGGGATTCCCCCCTCCCCTCTTCCATCCTACAACGGTGACTGGCGGAATGAACTGGGGAACTGGGGAGAGCGGGCATAGCTGGCTCTGCCTCTAGATAGGCAGAGCTCGTTGTCAATCAGCCAGTGGGGTGAATCTTGACAGTATTGTCAGGTGCTCTTAGCATATAGCGCACAATAACCCCACACTGTAACATGCAAAAAAAAAGTTTTGGCTGTAGATATACTTTAACTTCTACAGCCCGAGACATCATTTTCTGGTATAAACATTGCTCTTCCCTGCAGAGCAACATGTTCTATACCCAGACATCCCAAGTCTCCCGGACGGTCCGGGAGTCTCCCGCTATTAGATAGCGGCTCCCGGACGCCCGCAAGAGAGACATTTTATCCCGGAAAGGATTGAAACCTTTCCGGGTCTGATGCGCTCACTAGCTCTGCTGAGTATCAATAAAGTTTTCAGCTGTAAGGGGAAAAAAAAGTTTGTGCCGCTGGCTGATCAGTGGGAGGGGTTAAGGCACGGCAGGGCGGCCAGTGATTGACTGGAGACAAAAGTCCCTGAGCTAGCTCTGCAGACACCTTGTGATGAGTGCCGAGGGGGAGCCGATAGAAGACGCCTGTGGAGGGTGAGTGGCACACTTCCTAGTCTTGCCATATACTGTGTTAATAATCACAAATAAAATAAAAACATAATGTAATTAATAATAACATTAAATAATATAATTAATAATAATAAAATGGTATAATATCTACTATGTTTGTGTGTATATATATATATATATATATATACATACATACACATACATACACAAACTCACACATATATACTATTATAATTATTATATTATTTTTTATGTTATTATTAATTAAATAATATTTGTAATATTTGTATTTTATTTGTATTTTATTTGTGATTATTAATATTATATGCTGCTGCTGTCAATCAGCAGAGGTGGACCTGAGGTGCTCCTCTGCTGATTGACAGCAGCAGTGGGTGGGTACAAGAGCAAGCCTGCTATTGGTTATTGCAATTTGAAATGACCAATAGCAGCCTAGCTATTCATTCCCCGCTGTCAAAATAAAAAAAAACAGAGAAGGTACCTCCCTGAAATGAGAACGTACCTCCCTGAAATGAGAAGGGCACCTCCCTGAAATAAGGTTTTGCAGGTTGGGATGTCTGTATACCCCTCATTACATCTATTATCATTCATGGCAGTCTGTGTGAGCAGAATGACGCCACCCTATATAGAAGTTCCATTGCTTGTATCATTCCATGATGTATGTAACCATTAGAATGTGGTATTGTGGAGACAACATGCTGCCTGTCTTTTATATGGTAAGAGTAGATAAAGGGGGCGGGGGCGGGGGGCTCCGGAGGTCTAAGGTAGAAAAGTAGGTAAGACACAAGGAAAATCCAATAATTGAATGGGAGAAACCTGATTAATAGTCTGCTGCTTCCGAGAGTGGTCATATAGCTTCCATCTTGAAGGTTGAAGATACATAAGAACCAGATGTCAGGAGTTAAGATAGGCCAGGAGGAAGCCGCTGTGCCCTAAACTCAATTGTATTTACAAGCAAGCAGATACGGTAACACATGAAACAAATATGCTAAGAGATTTTACTCCCACCACCAGGGATTTGAATAGGCAAAACCATCTCAGTTTCAAAATAAATACTGACAGTTAATCATAAAAGAGTTATAAACAACACATATTTTGAAAAACAATTAAGAATTCTTTAGATTACAGTTAGCAGATGTTGGTTGTGAATCAAATATATAATTAGCATGTTTTATATTCCCAGCTATTTTTAACTGCACAGACAACAAACATGGGAAAGGAAAGATGTTTTTCTTGAACTATAGTGAGTCTTGTGACTCTTCTCAGCATCTGTTGCATTCATTTTTTGCACGCACCAGTGCAAAAAGAAAAAGGAAAAACAAACTTACAGCGGGGAGAGGGTTTTTCATGTGGCTTTGAGGGCAAAATGTACAAATCCTTTAAATTACATGCTTAGGGATGCTTTAAAGATGTATGTGCTGTTACAGAACAGTACATTTTTTACGGACAGTCTCCGGGACAGTGTACACTGGTAGCAAATGTTTAACTGTGGAATTATGCTAAGCTTATCTTACATACAGAAGAACCACCCCAATTGAATTTATCCCGTTTGAGAAAAAGGCTTTTTTTCAGGTAATGTTAGCAGTGATGCGTGCTTTTTAAGCAAACAGTTTCACCTGCAGATAGTAATTGGATAGTAATTCCCTATGTCTGTCATTGTTTTCGCTGATGCAAAACTGTTCTGCCACTGGCCAATTTCTATCAAGCTTCCAGTATCAGTTAAGAGACTGCAGATGATTCAGCACTGTAAAATTGGCCAGCAGCAGGATATTTCAAAATGTACTATAGAAAAGCAGTACAGGAAGGTTTAGTACAAGCAGCCAGCAGCAGGACAATTTTAATGAGCAAGGCTAGGCCCAAATTTACTAGAGACAACAATCACAGGCTGGGGCTTTACTACAAGTATTAAGATACTTAAGACGATACAGCAGTGTAAAGTTGGCCAGCATCAGGGCAGGTTTAGTCAAGAATAAAAGGCCTAACTGGTGTACGCCTAACTTATTTTAATCCATGGGGATGGGGAGGGTGATTTGTGGTGAATGTAAGGAATATAATGCGAGGTGGTGTAGGTACACACTGTTTATGCACTTTTTCGAACAATGGAACAACGTGCTTCTAATATTCACAGCTCCAAGAACAGATAAGTCATGAATTAAAATAAAGAAATGAAAACAAGAAAATACCATTAAAACAAAAAGCCTACCTTTATTTTAAAGGGTTGCATTGCAGCAATAAAAAGTATGGATGGGACAACAGCTAAAATCAATCAATGACCTCAAATCAATTGCAAAATAAAATAAAGACAAAAAAAATCAATAATAAGAAAGAAAGTCAGGAAAGAGCTAGCATTCAGAATTAAAGTACAGTTCCTAACTGACCCTAATTTCTACCTGTGCAGTTCATCAGCTTTCACTATGCTTTTCTTTTGTGGCCCCCCTTTTATAGTGAGGAGGTCGACTTAACCAAAAGCCCCTTTATTGGCCTTTCCAAGCCTTCTGGATATAGTTCCAAGGCCATGCAGTGCATTATGATTTAAAAAATTCTCCTAGAAGAATCTGGACTGCGAATTATGAACCCACAGGATTTGCCTCGAACCGATGGTAGTGGCGGACACAACCTGATCCCTAATCACAGTTAGTACAAGAAGTTGTCTGGTTATTGTGGTGAGTTTATTCCTGGCTCTTACCTGCTCAGCAGCTCTGTTTACAGGCTATTTTATCCACGTAAGTGGTAGAGGCTATGCAGTGGTTTCATCCAAGGGGATAAAAATAACATCAGTCGCATTAATCTATTAAACTCTTTCTCATGCCTTGGTGAGCTTGACAAGGAATCCTCAGTGTCTAATGATTGACCAGCTACATGCTAAGATGGCCAAAGATAACAACTTTGCTGGGGCCTGAAAAGACATGTTAAGCAAGTCTCGTCTCCTCCTCTAGGGTTAGTCATCTGAGGCTAGCCATATTGATTAAAACAGAACAATTCAGTCATCTGATGTGGTAAGAAGAAGAGAGAAAAACGTGTTGTCGCTTGCCAAGCAAAACAGGCTCTTCTATTTTTACACTCAAATATTTCTGATGACAAAGTTCAACCTGATGCAGCATTTCAATATTATTACAGTGGTGTGGGTGAGCCCATTAACTGCAAATGCTTTCTTGGAAGATTACAGTAAAGGTTATAGCTACACAAAGTTATTGCTTCTTAGTGGTGCTAAGCGTGTCTGACGTTCTCCATATCATATATTAAAGTGGAAGTCCCCCAAATTCTATATGTCAGTGTATGGTGGGCTGATGAGGACATTGTTGCTGTTAGCAATCAGTCAGCTTACTATTGTTAAATCTACAGCCCTGGTTTAATAAGGAAACAGGGATTCTAATTGGTTGCCATGACCAACAAGAAATGTCCTTGTTAGCATACTTTTTTTAACCCGTATTGTTGCAGAGAGGGTTGTTGTTCCTATAAAATTGTAGAAGAATTTTATTTAGGAGACAGTTTAGATATATGAGATGAATTGCTATTATGTAGTACTTGCGTCGTTACAGATTTGGGAGTTATTTGTTGCATCTCTTTAGCAATTGATTGCTACTATTAGTAGTTAATCACAATTTTAGCAGCAATTGAATTGCTAAAAATCACTTATGTAGCTCTAGTTCAAGAGTCTTTGATGGCAGTTAAAGGAGTTACAACATATACTATCCTGTTATAACATCAGCATTGCAATAGGAATACATATTAGAGTTGTTTTTGATAATCAAGCTTACTTGAAAAAATCCCTTTTATGTAGTGAGTGCTGCCTTCCGTCTGGCAATCACTTTCAACACCTTCCTGGATTCCCAGTGTGCTTTGTATCTCTTTCCCTGCTGCTTGATGTGATGCAATCTAAATTTTTCAAGACTGTGTGATGATTCTTCTCGGGGCCGGGCAGCCTCGGTCCTGCCGGCTTCCATGTCGGGTGTTTCGCGTTCCACTGTGGAACGCGGAAGCCGCTCGACTTCCTGGTTCTGACGCGAGCGGCCTGCGTTCCACGGTGGAACGCGGAAGTCCCTCGTTCCGGCCGCCGTCTCCTCCCACATCCTGGGGCTATTTAAAGCCCCAGCTGTGGCAGCATGGCGTTCAATAATCGGATCTGAACGCCTGCTGACTACTGAACCCTACCGAACCACACTGTGTCTCCTGACTCAACCCGAAGACTCTGCCAGCTGGACCCAACCCCTGCACCTCGATGCTCTGCCGCCTCTCAAACAGCAAGTATTCGCTCCACTGGGAGCCTGTTACAAACTGTCAGCTGCTGAACTATACACTATTGTGCTACTGATATCTCTGAGACTGTTGTGGGGAGATTCTATTGACGTTGAGGAGATCTGTGTAAACATACTGCTTCACCAACAAGATAATACACCATTTAACCCTATACTATACCTTTGCTGGTGCTATGAGGAAATAGCCCATTGATGAAATTCCTGTTAAAAATATTTGGCTATGATGCAAGAGTCTCAAACTCCCCCCTTAAGACTGGGAGTGACGCCTGAGACTCACGCCTGAGAAGCCAAAATCCCTTACTCGCCATCACTCCCTCTCCGCAGTTGCGCTCCAGTGCGACCGTTTACAGTAGACATAACAGACTGCATATCCCATCATGCATTGCTTCCAGCAAGCAATGATAATGTTACATCGTGGGAAGTTCAGACGTTCAGATGTAGTTCAGACGGCAGGCTTAGTTAAGGCGTTGACAGTTGACACAAGGCAGTGCATATTCACAGGGCTGAGTGAAATTGTGTCAGTGCATTGAGGAAGTACATCCTATGGGCATCTTCAATAAGTACGTTTACAAACTTCTAGATCGATATGGTTATTAGAAGTGCGATAGAAATTCAATATAGAAATATAGAAATAAATGTGTGTTGATCATAGATACACACATAGATAAGTATTCCTGTTCAACAGATGAAAAAAATGATGCTGGGGTGTGTATATTAGCATTGCTACTGCTAAATCACAAGCCTGTACCTGGCCACGGCTAGACCTGCCTACTGCTTTCTGGATTGAGAGCATTGCCTCTTTTGCTGAAACCCTCCCACTGTGAGCTACACTGCCTCAGAGGGCAAGCGTGTAAAGCACAACGAATGAAAGATTTGGCTCAGTTAGGGAAAGTAAAGCAGGTTTTTTGTTAACTTTATGAAACTTATGCATCACATAGTAACTGGATTTTTTACTTGTTTAGACTATCATACAAGAGCCTTTAGTGCAGGGGCGCCCACTATTTTTCATCTGGAGATCTACTTTTCGAATGACGAGCTCATTGAGATCTACCAACGAAAAAACACCTGCATTCAGGGGCGGGAGGGGGGGTGGCGGTGCATTGAAGTCAGTGGCGGTGCATTGAAGTCAATGGCACCGCAGCCAGGCTCCGCAGGCAGGCCCCTCGCCCACAGTACGATCGCCTGAATTAGTGCCTGTGTTCCAGTCCAGTGCGATCCGCAAAAATTCTGCGAGCACTATTTTTGCAGATCGCACTGGACAGGAATGCAGGCACTAATGTGCCTGCGTTCCGAGTGCGGGCGATCGCAATGTGGGCGATGCCATTGACTACAGACATTCAATACAGCTCCACACCCCCTCCCGCACCTGAACGCAGGGAGTCGGCCGGCTTACATTCCAGGCGTACATGTCCCGGCATCCTGTCCTCCCGTGGTGCTCGTGTGG
>NW_017310585.1:0-260 GCF_000935625.1 Nanorana parkeri | reverse complement strand
CCTGTGTCGGCCATCATGATGAGCACATCAGAGAACCTACCACCTTACCTTCTCGAGTTCTCTGACGTCTTCAGCAAACAATTGGCACAGACGCTACCGCCTCATAGGCCCTATGACTGCCCCATCGACCTTGTTCCTGGCAGTCCCATCCCTTCCGGTCGTGTCTATCCTCTATCACAACCTGAATTAGTACACCTAAAGTCATACCTGGATGACAATCTCAACAAGGGCTTCATCCGACCATCCACCTCCCCTGCTAG
>NW_017310584.1:0-18142 GCF_000935625.1 Nanorana parkeri | reverse complement strand
CCTCTGATCTCTCTCTCTCCCCCCTCCTCTGATCTCTCTCTTCCTCCTGTGCCTGCATGAAAATGCAGACAGATCTGCATAATTATAGTTTTGCATCTGGCTATTTGTTCTTTACCATTCGCCTGCTGCTTGTTTCTGCTATCTTCTTTATATAACTGCTGGAAACAATAGTTTATGGACACATTTAGTCATGTCCTGGCTCCCAGCTCCCACATAGGTGTAAAGGTACCCAGTTAGAAGATGCTTAATAGGAAACAATGAAGGGGACACATGCATGTAATGTAATGGGAATGCTCTAGAACCAAAATATATGCTATATCTCATGCCACTGTGTTTATATATTAACAATAGAATGTGGGTGGGATTCAACTCTCAATTCTCAGGGGGATAGATGTTTTTACCAAATGTTTAGTGTCCTGAGAAGATTTGTGGATATCATTAGTACCACATACATTAATTACCGGACAAACATTGAGATACTAAAGCAAATAGGCTGTTCGCTTTGCAGGGGAGGTTTGCCCTTAGTTTACTGAATGATGGGACGCTCTGCTGACTTCCATAACCCAATTATGTTCAAGAAACAAAATGTTTGTTTTGTTATTTTCCTTGCATATATTCTTTACAAAGTGAAGTTTCACCACATTCACTAAGCTAAGGGAATCTTCCCCTGCAAAATGCAAATTCTCTTGCAGAGTGAAAAGCCTATTTCCCTTTAGTAAATCAGCCCCCCAGTGTCTCCTTGTATGCAGCTATTGCATATGGTAGTGGCTCTCAACTAATTCTGTTTGTATTCCTAAGGGTGCATATGATGGGTTCTTAGGCCCCGTTTACACCTTTACGTTTTCTCGCGCGTTCAACGCTCTATGAACGCTCAACAAAACGTACAAACATGAAAATCCCATTGTTTTCTATGGGTCTGGTTCACACCTTTCCGCATTTCAGCCCGTCTGAAACGCCCTACAAAACGGCCTACGCTCAAACAAGTACATGTACTTCTTTGGGCCGTTTTGTAGGGCGTTTTACATCGGAATACAGCCAAGTAGCCTTCGGAATCGCGCAACTTTTTTACCGCGAATCGCGGTTAAAAAAACGTGCGACGGTCGCGCATATTCAATACGCCTAGGTGTGAACCCAGCCTTAAGATACTTCTCTATGCCACATACATTTCCAAATGCCACTTTCATGTTTGAGCAAATAACAAATCATACTGACACAGAAATATTTTAATTACAACTGAGAAACTTGCATACAAAAGTGTATATTATACTATTAGGGTACTATGAGGGGGAGATCATGGACACAGCAGGTACTTAGAAAACATGCTGAAATAAATATAAAAAAAACTGTTAAACTAAAAATATTTTAATAGTTGTCATGGTTACTTATTTTCTGCAATCCGGTGTGGCCACAAGCACTTCTGGGTTTTACAGGGAGTGTTGCAGCCACGTCAGCTGATGTGTTATTTGACTGTATCTTCTATTTCAACTCAAGCGGGACGCACTATTACCACTTGAGCATAGTGTCGATACACTGAGCTGTTTTACTAGCTAGCATCACACTTGCAGGCTGGTCACTACTGCACCCCTTCCTGCTCTCTGCTGTACCCGCAGCCCAGTTACCACTGCACATGCAGCCTGTCTCTTCTGTACCCCAACCTGGTTTTCATCGCAGCCACAGCTTAGTCATCACTGCTCCTGCACTCTAACTCTGTGATGCAAACCTATCCTGGTCTCTGCTGCACCTGCAACCCAGTCACTGCTGCACCTGTAGCCAATATCAATGCTGCTCCTGCAGCCAAAGTCTTCACTGCACTTGCAGCCTCTGCTGTGCTTTAGTTGCAACCCGCAGTCTCCGCAGCAGCCACAGCTGTGCGATCTCTGCTCCCGCAGTCTCCTCTGCATCTACAGTCTGAGCCTCCACTGAGCAATCGTCGCAGTCTCCAGCCTCACATCTGCTTCTAGCTGCCCAATACATTGTGGGTCCCCGATACCTGGCTCCGCGTGTGCAGTGCGGGATGATGTCACACACCTGTTGGAAGGGGGGGCGCACTTTTTTTTTCTTCTTGCCTCTGGCGCGGAAGGGGCTAGCTATGGCTCCCTAAGGATACATGAGTCTTTACATCTAATACATTGTACTGGATGTGAGGACGCCAAGAGACATTCTACCGCCAGAGCAGAGGGGGAGAGAGGCTGCAGGGACTGGTCTAGTGGCCAGACGGGTTCAAGGTTTCTTTTTTATTTTATAGCCAGTGGTGGCGAACCATGGCACTCCAGCTGTGCCAAAACTACAAATCCCAACATGCGTCTGCCTCTGGGAGTTAGGTCTGTGGCTGTCAGAGCCTTGCAATGCCTCATGGGACTTGTAGTTCCAAAACAGCTGGAGTGCCAAGGTTCGCCATCACAGGCCTAGACTAAACAAAGCAGCCCGACTGCAAGGTTTAACTTTGTTTCTACCAGGAGTTTTTCTTTCATTTACGTCATACAGTCATAAAGATTATTCTGGAGAAACCCTATCCATGTGGTTGTAAGGAGTAAACATCGACTTGACTGCTGTTGGTAAATAAGAATGATTAGTGTGACCAGTTGCACAGAGTGGGCAGTGGAGTCTTCATGGCATCTGCAGGAATCTACTAGATCACTAGTAATCGCAAAGGATTAACAGGAAAATCGTTCTTTAAAAAGCAAATGTTTACATTACTGAGAGTCTTTACGATCTTTAAGCGCATCATATACATCGTGCCTTTGTCGGATCAGATAAAAATGTGAGCCATCTGTGTCCGACCTATTAGACTGTGTAGTCAGCCCTCTTTATGACTACATTGTGTAAATGTCCATGCATTGCTGACACTGTGATCGCCCTCCCTGCCACCCTGTACAGAGTGAGCGCACGGAGCACAGCCCTGATTTCCCCGGTGACGTCACGGCTTGTCATGTAACCATAGCGACCGGAAGACGCCGAGAGAAGCATGGCCTCGGAGCGGCTCCAGCTGGGGGTTGTGGGGCTCCTCAGTGAACCCCCTTTCCATATCGCCAAATGTGCCGCTGAGGTAAGGCAGGGGAGATTGCTTCATATACAATCTGTAATTTCCTAATCCTCATTAGTAAATCGCTGTCACTATACATGAGGGGTTCCTGGGAGTGCTATAACCTGTAGCAGCTCCTCCTGCCTGCCTAGTACACTACTATGTACTGTATACAAATCACATATGAAAAGCTTTACAAGGTTTCCAGGTTTCTTAGATGTGTAACATCCCTTTTATGTACCTTCACTTATATTAATAATCATTCCAGTAACCTGTCAATTAAAACATTAATTCAATGAATGAATCGCATGATCTCACTGTAATAAACAATAAGTGATAGAAATGTAAGTACCATGCATTAGGTGCACTGCGTTGCTATTTGTTTGAATGGCACCCCAATACACCTCCCGGCAGTGCAGTGAAACATGGGGTACTGCAAAACTGTGAGTTGTGTGCTGCGGGAAGGTAGTACATGCACTACCACGCCGCAACGCATGGTATTGCAGTGCCCATGTTGCACTATGCTGCAATGCACGGCTGCTGGGAGATGCATCGGGGTGCCCTTCAAATGGCAGTGCAATGTCCTCCTGTGACCCATAACTCAGCATATAGCGGGCTATTGCCTGCTATATACTGAGAGCACAGAGCCACGCGGCAGCCAGTTAAGATCGCGACAATATGGTTTGGAACCACCCTGCTACCTGATTGCTCACCCCCTTCCCTCTCTGTCCCTCCAATGAGGGCTGTAGGAATGGAGCGGGGGGGAGAATCCCTATAGGGAAAGGTGACTGACAGTCATCGCTCTCTGCAGGGAGAGAATCTGGAACTCAGCGATCAGCTGTATGTGTTTGCTGACTTCCTGATCAATAGAGCCGACCTGTGACAGGCTCAGTGTCACAGGTCAGCTTGAATTATAGGGATGAGTGTATTTTACTCACCCCATAACTCTCCTTTAAAGCTGAACTGCAGGTATAAAATGTTGCATACTTGCACTGGTCCAGCTTGGTTCAATGTAAGTGTACATATGTCATACCTGATGGGCTGCTAGAGATCCTGTAAAGCACTGTAATAGCTGGAGCTACTACGGTGCTGGCTGCAATCTTCCAGGTCCTCTATGGTGCTGTACTAAGCAGTTTCCCCTCTGCTCTAAAAACACAGGGGATAGCTCGCTCAAAACAGTGGCTATTAAGAGAACACCCACCCCTTGTCCAATCAGAGAACACCTTGTATTTATTGATAATACTGGAGGGGGGGAATTTATTAAAACGGGAGCAGGCAGAATCTGGAGCAGTTGCTCATAGTAACCAATCAGATTCTCTATTCACTTTGTTCAGTTAAAAATGAAAGAGAAAAGCTGGTTGGTTGCCATGGACAACTGCTCCAGATTCTGTCTGCTCCAGTTTTTATACATTTCCCTGTAGGTGTTTTCTGAATGGCTGCTGTCCAGGCTACTACAGTGCTTTACAGGATCCCCATGGTGTGATCAGGTATATCATATGCATACTTACATTGGGCCCTGCTGGACCAATGTAAATATGCAAACTAATGCATACCTGAAGTTCAGCTTTAAGTGAGCACCTATAGACAGGAAGTGGTTGGAAAAGGTACATGTGGAGTATCAGTGATTAGAGGCCAACAGTTTCTTTGGAAAGGGCCCTCTGCAGTCCATGTTTGCCAGTGGGCTCCCGTATACTGGCTACTAGGAGCAATCAGGGAGGTTTACAGAAAACATCCCTGACATAGCATGTTCAATAATATGCTTTTTATTGTGTGTGGATGCTGGCTGGAGACTCTAATGGAGAGGTTTTACCATCAGTATCAGATTATACTGTTAGATCAAGGTTTCTCAACCTTTTTTCAGTCATGGCAAAATCATGGGGGAACCCAGGCGGCACCGCGGTTGAGAGAGGCTATCCTAGACCTATTATGGGGCTAGGGCTATGGCCATGGGGGAGCTCCATCCATAAGTGCATTGCTTAGAGCTCCCTTGTGAGGAGTGATGCCTCGTGGACCAGAGTGATTTCACATTCTGGCTCCTGGCACCTCTATAGGGTGTGCAAGGGAGCTGTACAAGCAATGCACATATGGATAGAGCTCCTTCACAGCACAGCAGCCCACACTGAACCCCAGGCTGAGGATCCACTCCAGTTCTTGTAAGGTAGGGAGATTGGGTGGATTAAAAAACAACAACAACATTTTTTGGAGTGTGTATGTGTGTGTGAGATTGTGGTTGTGTGTTTCTGTCAGTGTTTTGAGGGCCCATTCACACCAGTACAGTATGTTAATCTCACTTTCCTGAGTTCTGGTGTGGGAGGTGTGGTGCATTGCCATTCATTTGAATGGCACCCCAAATGCATATCTCACCCACAGTTCTATCACCTTCATTGGAACACACACTACAGCAATTCCATGCGTTCCATTGCAGTGCAACTTGGGTCACTACTTAATGACCAAGGACAAATGTGGGTCCTGACTGAGGTTACACAGGTTGAGAACCACTGCTTTAAAGGATGCAGTTAAATCTAACATGATATTCGTCCTTCTACTCTCCTGACTAATATGTACACAAATTGTATTTTTAGGTGCTGAAACATTCATTTGATGGTGAGTTTGAAGATCCAGTCATAAAGCCACTGCTGGAGTTTGCCTGGCATGAATACCTACAAGAGAAAAAAATGGTACTACTTTCTTTATTCTTCCGAATTCCCAACTACTAAATAATGTGCACACATAGATTGGTTTGCAAAAGAGTCAAATAAATGAAATAATAAAACCCCAGCAGAGATGGAATTATGGGGAGGCAATAAGGTGCAGTGTCTCTCCAAACTCAATCATGTACTTCACTAATGGGGTGTTACACCCTTTTTTTTTATCCCAGGGTTGTTCTTGTGGTTTCTGCCACCTGTGACCCTTACTGGTCCTTATGAGTGTTTTATCACTGTTTTTATGGTACACTGTAGCAGTGAATATTTGACTGAATTTCATGGGTACTTTTTGTATTAGGCAGGGGATTCCATAAGGTTGATCGTGATCTACCAGTCGATCGCGTAGCGATCAATGGTAGATCGCGATGTTCTCTCCTCCCGCCCGTGGGGTTTCTCTGGATCCCCGCTGCTCTCCCCATCTGTATGCAGCGGGGATCTGAGAAGTGAAGGAACCTCTGCAGTAGGCGGGGTGGGGGGGGTTGGGGCGGAGAACGGAGCTGCTGTCACTAACACTAAGGCCAATCGGTGAAGAGAGAGAGACGCTCGGCCAGGTTCTGACAGCTGGCGCCTCTCTCAGCGGCTCCGTCCTCCGCCCCCCCGCCGGCTGAAGTGCTTCTTTCACTTCTCCTCGGATCCCCCGCTGCCTCTGCCCGGGAAAGCAGGGGGGATCCAGAGGAGAAGCTAAGCCCCCCTGTGTGCATGGTACCAATCCTCTGTGCAGGACAAACACTGGAGCGATCAGCTGTAAATACTGGGGACACACAACATATGTGTTCCCAGTTATGGATGAACAGTGCTTTACATCACTTCCTGTTCATTCATGAGTTTCTCAATTGGGAGTAGCACTCTGTACAGAGGCTCCTTCCCATTCAGAAACTGGCTGATAGTAAAATATTTTCTGAATGAATGGGAAGCCTCTGTACTGCTTTCCCCTCAATTTATTTTTCTATTTTAAAAGGGAAATATCAGGGGTCTGTTTAGACACCTAATATTTCCCGAAGGGGGTGTGGGGTTGTATTGAAGTCAATAGCAGCGCAGCCATGCCCCCTCGCCCACAGTGCTAATGCCCGCACCCGGAACGCAGGCACAGTAGTGCCTGCATTTCGGTCCAGTGCGATCGGCAAAAATAGTGCTCGCATTTTTGCGGATCGCACTGGACTGGAACGCAGGCACTGCCTGGGTTCCGGGTGCAGGTGATCGCACTGTGGACGAGGGGGCATGGCTGCGCTGCTATTGACTTCAATGCACCGCCACGCCCCCTCCCGCCCCTGAATGCAGGTGTTTTTTTGTTGGTAGATCTCATTGAGCTCATCATTTGAAAAGTAGATCTCCAGACGAAAAATTGTGGGCGCCCCTGTATTAGAGGGTGCCCAGTATGGGAGACACATGCCCTAAAGACCCAAAGGTGATAAATGCAGAGATACTGCACATTACCTTTGTAATTGCTGGGGTCAATGCTTAGATAATGCGTCCCACCTATCTGTGCCAGTTCTGCATGTATTTCATTGTGTGTGCCATCTGTGTCCCACTGGAGAGAAGAATTACCTGCCTTCCTGTTATGTAGGCACACCAGGAAATTATGGGAAACCCCTCCAAAGTAAAGGTAAACCTCCTCATACACAGATCGAATTTAGCCAGTTATCTGTTGAACAGGCCAAAATTTGATCAGTGAGTGGCCCTGCCCTTGTTGAAGCTGGGTGGAAATTGTTGGCTGAACAGTGACTGTAGCCAATCAGCTGCAGTCACCCTTGTTGAAGGAGCTAGGTGAAAATGTGTTGGCTGAACAGTGACTACAGCCAATTAGCTGTGGTCACCGCTCAGGTATTGTGACAGCCACGTAGGTTGGCTGTCAGAATACAATTGCCAGCAGGGAAGGTTCCTTGTCCACACTGTTTGGCGTGATGGGAACATCAAAAGATTTCCACTTGTTCAGCACCACGGGGTTAATGTGTATGGGCAGCTTTAGTGTGAGGGTTAGCATCGGGTTAGAGTTACAAGGAGGGTTGAAGTGTGCAAGAGGTTGTTAGTGTGTGGGTTAGGATTGGAGTTACAGGCCGCAGGTGCCAGCTATCAGAATACAGTAGACAGCACTAGAGATATCTCTATCTACGTTGTTTGGTGTGAATGGGGTAATGGAGGGATTTCTTTCATTTAGCCTGCCGACTGAATAAGAAAAGTCTTATGGTGTATGACCAGCCTTGACTCCTATCATTGGGACAGGTGTTCCCGCTGGAAGATTTCCCCTTTTTCTTGGTATGATGAAAACTCAAAATTTTGGATTTTTCATCACTTTAAGTCCCAGTGACAATGATCGCCAAGACAAATAGCAAGATGGACTCTTCCTAGTGGCAACACAGACAACGATGACATCCCGACAGAGGTTTTAACCATCATTACTGGGTCTACAAAAAAAAAAAGTTTTGATATACTTTACATACCGGTAGTCACTAACCTAAACCAATCACAATACAACAGGGGTGAGCAACTCTGGCCCTCCAGCTGTGTTTTAACTACAAATCCCAACATGCTCCTGCCTCTGGGAATCATGCCTGTAAGTGTCAGGCTTGCAATGTCTCATGGGACTTGTAGTTCCACAACAGCTGGAGGGCCGGAGTTTCCCACCCCTGCCATACAGTATTATTTTACTGAAACGTCATTGTATGTATGTCTAATGTATTTACAGACTATGTTGCGTTAGCTTTATATTCAAATACTTTTATATTTCCTTTCCTTCCAAATTGTTTTAGGAGATGAAAGGAGAAGTATGGGAGTTTTCCTCCCAGGTCATGTGCTTTGTCAATGGACAGTTAATTGGTGATGAAAATGGCTTAAAGGCTTGGGCTGAGGATATGTGGGATTACCGGGACTACAGACCACTGGCTTTATACAAGGCATTGGCTGAAGACCTTTATGTCAAGTATATACAAGAAACTAAAGTAAGTGAAAGCAGACAAATGTTTGACAACACTAAACATTATAGTCATGGACAGATTCTGATGCATTTTACCATAAAGTACTAGAAAACGGGCTCCTGTTCTTAAATGTGGAGCATATTACTGTCACACAACATGGAATGTTGTTAGGAGGGTGCTGCAATGACTGATCATGGTTTGATATATCGATAAGATATGCTGCCAGCACACTAACAAGCTTGTTTCAAAGTGAAAAGTTTTCCATTCTTGTATGATCACAATGTTTTGTGACCATGCAGGGACCCTGAGGAAGTAATACCAACACAAGAAGAATATTTGAAGTAATATATATTGGTAACAAAATGCATATTCAGTGTATTACATGTATAAAGCGTGTCAGCATGATATCCTCAGCTCAGCCATTGGCTTCTTTGATGTAATAGTATGTCATTTCTTATTATAGCACACCTTTGTGTACCTTGATATTGCAATTCAGGAACAACCCATAGGAAGATTGCTATTCGAGGTAAGTAAGGACCATGCTATTAGTTATCTGCTCCATGGGTAAAGTTTATTTATTTGTACTGATTTATAAAGGGTTGACATATTCCATAGTTCCTAATAAGAAACACTAGACCACTCCTAACAGTTCACATGCCTGAAGGAGCTTACATTCAAATGTCCCTAGCACAGTGATAAACACACAATGGAGACAGTGGAAGCAGCCTAACCTACCATTATGTTTAGAATTGTGTGTGGAAACTACACCGAGCAGAGGAACCTCATGCAAACATGCAGGGACCATATGAACTCCAGGCTGAAAATGTCTTTGAGCAGCCATAAGGTAGGTAGCAGGATATGGCATTTTATGGCTCCCTTTTGGTGTGCAGTCCGTAGGGAGGGTCTAGGTAGGACCTGCTGTTTTTTTCTATTCTTTTTTCTTGTCTTTGGTGCAGTATCCTGTACCAAAGACATATACTGTTCAGACATCACATCTGTGCTAGATAGTATTATTGTCTGGATAAAAAAAAAGAAAAATGCTATGTAGGCAGATGTTAATGTAATCTTTTGCTGCTGGACTCTACAGCAGTATCTTGGTTTGTTATGAGTTACACTTTTGAATGACACTTTAATCATTACCTAAACATATTTGAGAACGAAGGATAATAACGCATTGAATTTAATTAGTGTGTGTGCAATACAGACAGGAAAGGGCTTAACCATAGCAATAGAACACCATTCGACTGCTTAGGGGCCTGAAGCAAAGGATAAAGCTACAGGCTTAGGTTTTGCTGCGTTGACTCGTGACACATAGGGATCTATTTTTAAACAATTTGCAGGGCCCTGCAAATAATGCGCAAAATGAATGTTCTTAATATATTTTCTCTTCAGGTATATTGTGATGTAATATTGCATTATGGCCACTAGATGGAGCTAAGGATTATAGGAAATAAGTATTTATGTTCTGTGCTCATAGTTGCCATAGTGGCCTGCAGAGATTATCTGTAGAAAGGTAGAATTGCTTTCTATGTAAACAAATGCTGAACAATCCTTGCCCTGTAAATACCGATAAACATCCATTTTGTGCAAATATATGCTAAATGAATGTTCTTTAGTTTTTTGTTTTTTGTTTGCAAACTGAATGTAATCCTGAATGTTATTAATGTAATATATAATGTAATATTGCATTACGGCCACTTGGTGCCGTTTAGGAGCATAGGAAATAAGTATAGGGAATAAGCTCCATCTAGTGGCCTAATGCAATACTACATTACATATTACTTTAATAATATCCAAAAATACATTCAGTTTGTAAAGAGCATTCATTTTGCATGTATTTGCACAAAACCAATGTTTATAGATGCTCACAGGGTGAACGGCCCTGTGAATTGTTTATAAATGTTGTCCTAGATTGTTCACTTCTCCTGCCTTCTCCAAACTCTTCACCCTTTTGTGACTAACCCTGTTAATGTTAGAGTTAAAGAGGTGGTTAGTGTGTGGGTTAGCATTGGCTTTACCAGCAGGGTTAGTGTGAGAGTTGGTGTGAGTGTTGCAGTTGCTACTAACTACTTCTGTATGTGACATCAAACATACCAGTTCGGTTTATTAAAATAGGCAAGTTATTTTATTATTTAAAATGTTATATTAACTATATTTTTCTTTGCAATAATGTATGTCATTATTGCAGTTGTTCTCAGATGTGTGTCCTAAAACATGTAAAAACTTCCAACATTTGTGCTCGGGAGAATCCGGGGACTCGCCAAGTGGAATCAAGTTACATTATAAGGGTGCTCTCTTCCACCGCATTGTGAAAAATGGCTGGATACAAGGCGGAGGTAATGTATGGGTCCTGTGTTCTATGAGGTTTATGGGATAATGCATAGTCAGTTGATAGGGAATGTGCATTTGAATCATATCAAACAAAACCCCCTCATACTGTAAATTCATTGAATATTCAAGTTACTAATTCTTGAAAACATCCATTAATGAGACGTAATAGGAGTTTGACCAAGTACATAAATATTTTTATCTTTTTAAACAGATATAGTGGCAGGAAAAGGAAATGGAGGTGAATCCATTTTTGGAGGAACATTTGAAGGTAAATATATAAAGGTTTATGTATGTGTATTCATTTATAATTGTAGCTGTGACATGCAGTGTGCACTTTAAAGAGGCAACAGAAAATATGTTGCAAATATTTTCCAAACTATAAATAGAATTGTTGTACTTACCATAAAACTCATTTCTCTGGGTTCCTTGGGGGCACAGCTTCATTCAGTGCAGTAATGTCTACATGTTATAATTCTCATTGCTGCCAGCTCCAGATCTCACAGCACCACTTCACCAAACTTCCCATAGGGGAGCTCACTCCCTGTGCATTTCATTGCACTAGTGTCAATGACATGCCTTGGAGGAGGGAACAGGGGAGCGACTTTTTACCCAAGGCATCAGGGCTAGGTGTGGCTAAGAACACACACAGCATTAAGGTCTCAGATGTAGTTCCTTTTTCAGGGATAATGGCAACCTGTCCGGTTTCTGAAGGATTTCCAATTGTAATCCTCTGAAATAGTGTTGTACAATGGGGTCTGCCTCAAAGAAAGCTACCATGAGCCCCAGCGCCTTCATGCAGTAAAGCAGGAAAAACCAACGCCAAATCAGTTTTTCCTGAGTGAGGAGTGCAGAGGGGGAAAAAGGAGAACTTCTTGAGATTCTAAAGCTATTCAATATCTTCCAGTGACCGTATAGTTTTGCAGACATTTATCTCCTGGCAAAACTCTGCCTAGAGTTGCAGAGCAGGCACTTCTATCTGGGCTGACTAATTTAAGGATCTCATGGACCACACTGATCAAAGCAGAAGCAAACTCCTTCTCCTGGGGAAGGTTAGTAGTGGATGCTTTCTTTTCCTTATTGAAACAGTGAGTGGCCTTCATCTGTGAAAATAGGAAGGATGACGAAAGAAAATTCAGTTTTCTAGACAACATTGGCCTAGCCTTATGTGCCCATGAATTCGTCATGGCAATGAGTACACCCCACTTATTTTCTGGAAAGTTTAGACTTTGTGCATATATTTTGTGCATAAAGAGGAGGAGTATCTAGTGTTATAAATAATGAGAGAATGAGAGAGTGAGTTGAGGCCCTGTTAGCCATAGTCTTCGATTTTAAAGTATATATAATCAGTGGGGCTGAGGACCCTGCTGGGAAAGGAGGGTGTACCGGCCTTCATTCACATCCGAGTCCAAACACGCTAAACCCATCAAAGAAAAAAAAGTAGAAGACATTTGTAAAGGCCACAAATAAAGAGCAACTAACAACTATAAAAAGAATTGTAAGAACAAAAACCCGTCCAAAATGATAGGTGAGGCAGAAGCAGGCAGCTCTGTCTCTTGCAAAAGATGCTGGGGGTTGCTACCACCCAGGCTCCAAGATAGAGCAGGTGGGGAGACCGGAGGGAAAAACCGTACATAATATAATACGCTGAATGAACGTAATTATTCATTCAAAGATGGGTGGTGGCAGATATATATAAAGATGTATACATAGCAAAAAGAATTGAAGATATTTATTGGATATAGTAATAATAACAAAAATATCACCTACAGCTGTGTTTCAAGTAGGGCTTTTACAGTGGAGTGCAGTTTTTTTAGGCCATCAAGAATTTGCATGATCTTGATGGCTGAATATACTGGACCAGGAACTGGCTGAGAAGTGTATTTCTTCCTCGGATCCCAGGATAAAACTAACTCTTTGGCTGAAGTTGGGTTTAGCCACTATGCTGTCCTTGCTACTTGGGTTGGTTGCTCTTTTGTTGAACCTAGCATCCTCTTCTGCACTGATTTCTGAATGCAGCTGTGTCCCTCTGTGAATGACAGAGGAATTCCTTTCTCTAAGTTCATTGTAGGACACTTGATCCATACAGTGAAAACCAGTTATAGTGCCACCTATAGGAGGAAAAGGCTAGGAGCAAGTACTAAGGGAGGCTCCACCTGGTAGCCACAACCCAACACTAGTTAGTATGCAGTAGTACAAGCACAAAAAAAATCCAATATTGGCAACAGGCCCCAATACAACCAGAGAATATAATTTAATAGTGAGTAACCAAATAATTTTTTCTCTATTGTTTATTGAAGAACATAGCTTCATCTATAGGTCATAAAAACAAGTGAAACGATTTCCTGGTATGATTGTACACCTTGCCAGAAGTAGATTTGCGTGGCTTAAGTATTGTTGGGATAATGGATTGCATCAGTACCTATCTCTCAGCACCCCGTCTTCAACAGTCATGCTGTTAAGGCAACTAAAGGCAGGATAGGAGACAGGACCTTGTGGTGGAAAGCTGTGACAGTTATCACCAGTTAAGTCAGTGGATTTAACTACCAAACAAGTCCTAACAATCTGATTACTAAACATTATTTTACAGATGAGAATTATGCTGTGCCTCACAATAAACGTGGAGTTCTCGGCATGGCCAATAAAGGACGCCATACAAATGGCTCCCAGTTCTACATCACTCTTCAGGCTACTCCTTATATGGATAGAAAACATGTGGCATTTGGGTGAGTAAGCACATTAAGGCTTTTAACAAATACATTTAATTCACTCTGCCAAAGTTCTCCAGACCTTTGTTCAGTTCCACAAAACAGTATAGCTATTTGCTTTTTTATTTGCAGAATCACGTGTGAAATTTTTAGAGTGCATACCTCCCAACTGTCTCATATTTGGGGACAATCGCTATCCCTTTCCCTGCTTTAGGTCTGATGTAGGGATATCCATGAAATATGTTCTGTTTAACTAACAAAAGTGTTATTCTGCATAAAAAAACTCTTCATCCTATCTCCTAATTATCTTATTTGTAATAGTAAAAAGTAAAGTATTAGGGGGGGAAAAAAACAATTCTGGGTCTAACCAATCATTTTTGGCACATACATTCTTAATGGTCTCAGATGAGGGTGCTGGGTAACGCAGCTCTGAGGCTTAAAGCAGGTAACACAAAGCAGATCATCTCTAGTGTAATCAAACTTTAGATGGTAACCAGTACATGCTGAGAAGGAGCTCTGTGTGGTCAGATTGACTGCTTTGAAATGATCGGGGCTATTTTTGGTGTCAGATATATTGCCAACAGATTGGATTGACACAGTAGCAATCAAGCGTGTGCTGTCATCAAGGTAACACCCACTATCTGAGTTAGATTAACACTATACCTTCTCTCTAGCAGTGGTAAAATACTCACCCAGGTGCACACACCCTCTGGGGTAAAGAGGTTCTGGCCCAGTTTACTACAGGGAGTAGTAGCCCATAGTGTCTGCTAGTGTAGGAGTGAGGTAGAATAGCACAGGAGCACAGTTACCCCAGAAATGCTTGCTTGCTGTAAAGCTGGTCGCATGTGGAGAGACTCTACCCACTTATTGTAAGCTTCTTGGTAGCCAGGAAGAGCTGCAGGGGAAGAAAAGGGCAAATTGCCTCTAAACAAGATGGTGGCTATGTAACTAGGCCAATGCAGCCTATTAGGCTGCACTGTGACCCATTCCTCTATGCTGTCACCCCAGGACTGTTGCACATGAGTCTGAAACCACCAACCCTTGCAAAAAGCCCCCTGGACCCAGATGTCTGGTGACTGTACACTGTGACTAATACTGTGAAAGAGAGGCTCGTCTCTCATAAAAACTGCACATGTAGGGAACAGCAGGACTGTTACAGTGAATCCTGATCAGCCATCGAGAAGACGTGCACTAACTGACTGACTAGGGGGATTACAAGGATCTAGATATTCAGCCTAGAATCTAGTCAGCTAGTTAATAGAGGCGGGATACTAAAATATATCCCGCCTCTATAAACTATATAACTATATATATAATAAATGTCTCTGTTTTGGGGATTATGTATAAAACAAACTAGAGAAAATAAAGTTAGAACAGTATGAAGTGAGACAAAGGAGAGTGGTTGCCAATACTGATCAATCAGATTCCTTGTTTCATTTTCCTAGAGAAAAAAAATAGCTCCACTTTTGTTCCCATTTTCTTTTCTCTATTTTTTGTACAAATATTCCTAATAAATGGTTTCTGTTAGAGAACTTTGAATGTATTGTTGCAGGTGCATTTTAAGTACTCTCAAAGGAGGAACTATCTTACAAATAGATTGTTGAGCAGACTTGTTTTCACAAGTTTTTTTTGCTTTTTCTGTTGTAGGCAATTGGTTGAAGGCAGTGATGTACTATGGAAAATGGAGGAAATCCCAGCATACAATGAGAGACCAAAACTCAACTGCACTATTTTGGACTGTGGAATTTTTATTCCTTAAGAATCAAATATTTTTCATTGAAAGAGTCAAAGCAAACATAGTATATTACAACTACATAAAGACTGCAATAGGCAACGGATGAACTAGCCATCTCAAATGTATGCAGTTAACTACTTGAACTCCTTACATTCAGTTTTTGACAATACGTGACAAATGGGCAAGGTGATCAAACATGTATCAGTTAATAATGAGTAGGCTACCAGTAGACAACATATGGATGCAATGGAGGCCAAATGTAAAAATCCAGATATTATATACAGCTTTCAGCCTGCACGTTTTATACATTTCCCTCCTTATGATAAGGTTCTGTACAGTCACTACCTAGTGTTGACACTGGCCCATTTCCTGACATGCACTGCCATCTAATCACACAACTTCATGATCATGCAGTGAGTAGAGAGGTGAAAGGAGGGACAAACAGGGCAGACGCTTAGATCATTGTTGAGGCTGCAGCGATTCAAAGAGATATGATGAATAAGAGACTTCTGGAGACGTAAGTAAGTAAAGGGTGGTCTGGTAGTGCAGTAAGAGCCACACCTCAGAGTAACAGAATTGTAGATGTCAGGTAAAGGTTCCGGCTACATGTTTTGGCTGTGTTACCTTTAAAAAAACCTCAATATTCAGCTAAAATGCTATACAAATAGTTGTAGTAAGACACCTTTGTACCTACTGAGAACTGAACTACACCTCAAATGCAAATAGGCTCTGCAGGCAAACAAGACAAGGCAATTAGTTGTTGCAAGATGAGTCATGACTACTGGGAAATAAAGGATGGTAAATACAGTATGTCGGTTCTGGAAGCCTCAGCACCTTGTGGCATTTTCTTATTGGTGCAGCAAATTGCACACAGTATCATCTAGTGGCTTAAGAAGAGCTTCCTGTCTGAGGCGAACCAAGAGATGCCAGCTTTTATCCATTTTTGTGTGACTGACCTCTCTGCAATGAGGCACATATGAGGGGAGGAAACCATACTGGAATTCTGCATGTTATTATTTCTCTGCTTCATACACATGGCAATTGCAACCACTATCAATCAGCATTTAGTCTCTAAAACAACCACAAGGCAACCTATCACCAACACCTTTTATGAGTTCAAAAGACACTGTTGGTGGTTAGTTGCATTGATCCTTTTTGTTATTTTTTTAGATAAAGGTTCTTGACACAGGAATCCTCAGAAAAAGCTGATAGCTCTGGGGGGGGATTTATCAAAACTGGAGCAGACAGAATCTGGAGCAGTTGCCCATGGCAATCAATCAGCAGCTCTCTTCAGTTTGCTCAGGTAAGATTTGAAAATGAGACAGAGAAGCTGATTGGTTGCATTGCACATCGGCTCCAGATTTTGTCTGCTGCAGTTTTGATAAATTCCCCCTTCTGTGTGCAGGAGACCTTCTTCAGTTATGGTTTATCCATTGCATCCCATTTGTGGTTTAACTTACCAGCACTTACAATTTGAAAAGTCACCAGCAGCAAATTGTCAAAAAGTGGACAGGGCTGGAAGGACACAGCAAAGTGAATGGAAATGTAGAATATCCAGTAAGTGTGTCAACAGTAGAAAATGCTGTAAGGCCCCATTCACACCTAGGCGTTTTGTCATGCATAAATATGTGCGACAAAACGTTCAGCACATAAATTCCCATTAATTTCAATAGCCCCCATTCACACCTAGGCATTTTGTCGCAAGCTGCCAAACGCCTGTTGCTCAAAAAAGTCGGGAGCACATTTGGCCGCGTAAACTTTAATGGAAAGGCCTGGAAAACGCTTTTTCGCCATTGACCGCAGTATCTTTGATCTGCCAGCCAAGATGCATGTGTTCATGTGCGCGCATCTAACACACGCAAAAACGAGCAAACTACGCTAGGTGAAAACTAGTGCAAAAACGCTGATGCCTGGCCTGGAATGTATGCAGGCCTGAACTTCAATTGGCAACTACATTGTATCTGGACTTTGTTTATATTTCAATTTACTGCAGTGATGTCCAAATAAAAAACAAATATCTTGCCCTAATTTTGCAGTTCGTGGTTCACTTTTGTTGCTGTTAGCTGCATGTTTCTTTTGCTTTCTTATACTGAATTCAAAATGTTTACTTTGGAATTAAAACAAGACAATAAGGCCCCTTTCACACATGCTTTTCGATCACGTCTGCCTGTCAGTTTTTCCAGCCATATCTGAGCGGAAGCCCGGTGTTAGTCTATGGGCAGCTGGATCTAAATGGATGTTCATCCATTTCCATACAACTACCCCAGCCATTTATGGAAAGACAAACGGAACAGAGTTCTGTTTTGGCAGATCGGGGATAATCTGACGTAAACGGACACCTATCTGCTTACATCGAATTCCCCATAGACCAACAAGGGTTAACATAAGCGTAGTACTATGGGTATTTGTAACCATAATACATTCCCAGAAGTCACTGACTTCTTGCACACATGGCAGGAGAAATACAGAAGCAGCTAATGTACAAAGAGGAAGTGAAGTAAAGTCACTTATTTTCCTATACTTGAAGTGCAGAATGGGGGATCAGTTACACTTGTTTTCCAGCACATACACAGCTCAATTCGCAGTTTTTATGTCACCAGTAAGATTTGAATTCTAGCACATACAGCTCACTCCCCAGCGTCCATGCTACCAGTGGAATCTACCCTCCAGCACACAATGCTTACTTCTCAGTATATAAGACACAATTGAGATCTACATTCCAACACACACAG
>NW_017310583.1:16928-18157 GCF_000935625.1 Nanorana parkeri | reverse complement strand
TTAGTGTGTTTCATTGTAGATAAGAGTGAAGGGACATGTGCAGCCTGTAAGTTGGGCCATAAAAGGCTATTTAAATGTAGTGGTGAGATCCAGAGATTTTCTATTTCAGCCCATCTATTAGGGGGATGTAAGGAAGACCAGGATGCCATGTGGCGTAGGTGGACTGCTATGTAATATTTTAATAAATCCGGAAAAGCCAGTCCACCCTGTGTTCTGGAGGATGTTAACACTGTCTTGGCTATTCTATGAGCAGCGTTGTCCCATGTAAATTGGAGGAGTGATCTTTGTAAGATTTTAAGATCCTGTATAGGTATTTTGATAGGTAATGTCCCAAAGTAGTAAAGCAATTTTGGCAATATCATCATTTTAATTGATGTCATTTTACCTATCCAGGATAAGCGATATGATCTCCATCTTCGAAGGAGCTCTCTAATTTCTCGATATAGAGGGATAAAATTAGTCTTATATAGAGAGATCACCTGAGGGGTAAGGTAAATACCTAAATATTTCAATTTGTCCATTTTCCAGTTATACTCAAAAGACGATTGTAGAAAGGACAATGTTTGCTGGGGAATATGGATTGGCATTGCTTCAGATTTAGTCAAGTTAAGTTTATACCCCGATATGGAAGAATAAATAGCCAATTCCCTATGTAAGTTTGGTAGGGAAATAAGGGGTTTAGTCAATGTCAGTAGTATGTCATCTGCAAAAAGTGACAGTTTAAAGACCTGTCCTTTAACTTGTACACCTGAGATGTCTGGAGAGTTCCTAATACGGTTTGCCAATGATTCAATGCAAAAGGTGAATAACATGAGAGATAGAGGGCATCTCTGTCGAGTACCATTGCGTATAGGGAAATAAGCCGATATTGCAGAGGGAAGTTTAATAGCTGTGGAGGGGGTAGAGTATAGTTTATTGATGGAATCCAAAAAAGGTCCCCGTATCCCAATATGTTCTAAAGTAGAAAATAGGAATGGCCAGCTGAGGCGATCGAATGCCTTCTCAGCATCGAGGGTAAGTATCACAGATTCTGTATCTGTTTGATTGAGAATTTCTATAAGGTCTATCGTACGTCTTGTATTGTCTCCAGGTTGTCTGGCTGTGACAAATCCAACTTGATCTCTATGTATCAGTGAGGGCATAAGAGTGCTCAGTCGTATTCAGTGGCGTAACTACCGCAGGTGCGGGCGGTGCGGGCGCACCAGGGCCTTAGCCTCAGGGGGGCCCAG
>NW_017310583.1:11408-12865 GCF_000935625.1 Nanorana parkeri | reverse complement strand
ATGAAAATGCCAAGTATCGGCATTGGTACTCGAAAAGTAATAAATAATATATAAGATATACAGATACAGTATTTCAAAGTTCATCACTCTAAATAAGGTAGGATCGTCACTTCAAGGTGTCCTATTGGGGACTGGGTGGGTGTTTGTCCCCAATAGTACTGGGGCTAACCTGTGGATGCTAGGGATTGGTGCCCCCGATTAGGCTCTCTTGCTCGGCTTACCCTATGATACATTGTGGTTGGCACTTCTGGCCCAGAGCTGTAGGAGGTGGCCTGCTTGTGCCCCTATGTGCCCCGTACTGGAGGTGTGTTTTTCCCGGCTGTCAGAACGATGACAAAGAAGGAATAAGGGGTAGAGGGTTGCAAGAGAATATTGACTTTACCAAATTAATTGTCCTTACTAAACCCCAAAGTATCAGGTGACTCAATGGAAACAATGCACTCCCTCTGTGGCAAATATGTTCGGGTAGAGCTGGACAAATTCCAGAAGCCAGGTAGCCAATGCTCTTTAAATATGACAGCTGGTGCCTCACTTCTGAGTTTTTCTCTAGTTGTTTTCAATGGAGCTGGTATGGTGCAAGGGGGGGGGGCGCACACACACACCACCTTTTCCTGCTCTGCCGGGCTGCTGCCCGAGATCAAGGGTCTGGTATGAGATGTTAGGTGGGACCCCACACTTTTTTTTTTGCATTGGGGTACCCCCTAAAATCTTTTACCAGGGATCTAAGGGATCAGGTATGAGTTTGGGGCGGCGCCACACTTTTTTTTTAAATTGTTTCTGTGGACTGTCAAAAGCTAAAAAGAAAAATGTCACCTTTTTTTCTAATGCCTCTTTGCTGTAACAAAAATTAATTGGTAATTACTAACGCATCCGAAAATTAACGAACATTTTGGAATTGTCCGAATCCCAAGACAAATTGATTTTCGGACCCGGAATCCTGAAAAACATATTCAAAAACGAAATACCGAAAAATCTGAAACTAAATAAACCAATTTTTCTGCCGGTGTACATGTCTATTCAACAAAGCAGATCCTTACTTGTGCTGTTACTAGACATGTGCACTGCCAAAAAATTTGTTTAGTTTCGTTTCGTTTTAAATTCGGATTTGTGTTATTTCGTTTTTCGGGATTCGGGTGTGAAAGTCAATTCGGATTCGGAATTCGGATTCGGACTAAATTCGGTAGCGGTAGTTCGAACGTTCGTTTCGTGTTCGGTTCTTATACGTTTGTTCTTATACGTTTCTTATTCGTTTCGTTCGTTCGTTTGCAGCAAAGTGACATTTGAGGGGGAAAAAATATTTTTCTCCTTCTCTAATGTCACTTTGCTCCAACGAACGAAACGAATAAGAAACGAATAAGAAACGAATAAGAAACGAAAACGAAACGAACGTTCGAACTACCGCTACGACGAATGTCTGCATTTCCGAAAATTCGTCCGAATTTCGATTCGGAACGAAA
>NW_017310583.1:4996-9265 GCF_000935625.1 Nanorana parkeri | reverse complement strand
GGATCCAGACATAATTGTCGGATCCGTTTCAGCTGCGGCGTTTCAGTATACCGCGAGCATGTATATGCTTCCTTAGAAACATTACCATCTCTGACCTTCAAATACCGTCCGTTCATTCATCTGATGTATCCTGTTGTCTGCTGTAACCTGCTGCATGCAATAAAACTCTTTGTGGACGTAAAGGTATTTGGTGAGTTCAGCTATCTGATAAGTATTGTCTGCAGTGATTATATCTGATTATACAGGCCAGACATAGAGGTCTCAGCAAGGGATAAATCACTAATGCAACAATTGGAGTCAGAATATTACTACCTATCATTAAATCTATTTGCAACAATAAGATCCTGTACAAATGTTTACCCTGTCAAGCTACTGCAAAACTGACAAGGTAAAATGATTGCTGTGTCTACTCCGGAAAATGGTCTTAAATTGGGTGCACAGGTGGCAAATACTGCCAGCAAAGGCCCCGATCCATCATAAATCACCTCCTGACAAAATCCAATCAGTACAGCTGGAATTGATATCATGCTGATATATAAAGTGCTGAGATTTACTTCAAATGTGTCTTTCCTAAATGGGCCCACCAGATGGGGGTGTTGTTCTCTTCTGGACATGTTACTATACGTTATACGTTTTGTTATTACCCCAAACTTGTAGCAGCTTAGGCTGTCCAATGATAGCTGTTATCTTTTACAGCCTGTTTTTTATGATTAACTGATGTTCCCTTGATCCTCGCTCATCTCTTTCTTTTGGGATGTGTGCTTTGAACTCTTGGGAGACGCTCCTACATCCCCACCACCACCACCTCCATCCACAGATGTAGAACAGCATTGTTTCATAAGTGTATTCTATCCATGCTCTTACACAACACTGCCACACGTGAGCTCATCAACGTTTTTCTATGTCTGTGAGATTAGTGTCCATAAATGCCAGAGGGCTTAACAGCCCATACAAATGATCTGCTTTGTTGAAAGACTTTTTCCAAACCCTTGGAGACATTTTGTTTGTTTTCGATTGCTCCAATTATACTGCACGTGTTACATATCGCCGCGAACGTCGCAATGAGAGCAATAATTTTAGGGCCATCAATCACTGATAACACTAAACTGATGACCGGTAAAATCTTTTAAAGCGTCGCCTATGGCAAATTTTGGCTATGTTGTTTGTTTGCGATTTCGCGGGCACGCGCAATTTTAAGGCTTGACATGTTTGGTGTCTATTTACCTGACGTGACCTTTTATATTTTAACAAAAAATTGGGTAAAAATAATTGTTTTCTAAAATAATAAAGGGAAAACCTTTTTTTTTTAAATATTCTGTACTTTTTTTGTTATATAAAAAAAAATGAAACCCCCAGTGGTGATTAAATACCACCAAAAGAAAGCTCTATCTGTCCCAAAAAAATGGTATAAAATTAATTTCAGTACAGCGCTGCATGACGGAATAAACGTCAATCAAAGTACAGCAGCGCTGAATACTGAAAAATGGCCTGGTCAGGAAGGGGGTGTTAATTCCTGAGTTTAGTGTCACTTTCAGGGCTGAGCAAATACCATGAGCCAGGTAGCCAAAGCTCTTTAAAAAAATACAGCTTATGCCCAACTTTTGAGGTTTTTTCTAGCTGTTGTCAATGGAGCTGGCTCCTGAAATGGACAGACTGGTGCCTGAATTTCATGCTATTGTGTCCAGCCCTGTCTTTAGGCTGATATACCAAGGAAGTTAAACATCTTTGGAAATTGTGTTTTTCAATCACATGAAAAGCAAATTCATGTTTATTAATTTCATCTTCACACAACTGGTCTATTAAAGTGGATATTCACACATACTGTAGTTACATAGTTACATACACTGTAGTTAGGTTGAAAAAAGACCCATGTCCATCGAGTTCAACCTATAGAGATCTGGAGAAAAAAAAAAGAGAGGAAAAGCCTTAACAGAACGCTATGCCCACAGTTACCCACTGTTGATCCAGAGGAAGGCGAAAACCCCCTATAAAGCATGGTTCAATTTGCTCCAACAGGGGAAAGAAATCCTCCTTGATCCCATAAGGCAATCGAATATTCCCAGGATCAACAATCTCTGGTGCTTAATATACCTATCAGAGCTCAATATCCAGTAATATTCTGTGCATTTAGGAATACATCCAGATTTTTCACAGCTCTAACTTTAAAGAATCCTTTCCGTATGCAAAGGTTAAACCTCTTTTCCTCCAGACGCAGTGCCCCCCTGTCCTTTGCAGTGACCTTAACGTGAGTAATTTGGCACCAAGCTCACTATATGGGCCATTTATGTATTTATAAATGGTGATCATGTCCCCCCTTAGTTGCCTCTTCTCCAGAGAGAACAAATTCAGGTCAGCTAATCGTTCCTCATAGCTGAGCTCCTTCATGCCTCTTATGAGTTTGGTCGCCCTTCGCTGCACTTTCCCCAGTTTCATAACATCCTTTTTGTGAACTGGTGCCCAAAACTGAACTCAATATTCCAGATGAGGTCTTACTAATGCCTTGTACAGGGGCAGGATTATGTCTCTGTCTCTGGAGTCTAGAGACCCCGTATAATACAAGGAAGTATTTTGCTTGTTTTAGAATTTTCACTCATCCTCATAGTTCTAGCCGACCTGTGACAATGAGACTGTCACAGGTCGGCTCAGTAGATCGGGAGGTGAGCGAACACATACCGGCGTTCGCTCACCTCTCGATCCTGTCACGGCTCTCTGCCGTGACATGGGAGGGCCTGGATTCCCCCCTCCCCGCTCCGATCCGCCAGCTCTAACTGGCGGAACCAGCTGTCACTCACGCAGCTGGGCGGATCTCGACATCGATGTCGGGATCCGTTTCGGCTGCGGCGTCTCAGTATACCGCGAGCTGTAGCTCGCGGTATACTGAGCTTAGGGTGACGGGAGGACGCTAGTTTGTGTCCTCCCGTTACCCTAAGGAGAACTATGGGGCAAAGCCCTAACCCCATAGTTCTCCTTTAAACCTCATTTGCCAAATGGATGCCCAATGTATGGTGCAAAGATTCCCATCTTCCCATTCTTTTGTAAATCAGTCTCTGTAGTTCAAAAGTTAGTTTGCAGTCAGGCAAAGTGATTTAGTAGGTTATCTACGCTGCCTGTAGTGATCTACAATTTTCTGCATTTGAAATATAAAAAATGAAAGGGAGAACACACATTTAAAAATCTGAATGTTACATTATTTCTTATAAGGTAAAAATTATAAAAGAAACTCAAACTATGGGCTCACTGAAAACAAACTGAGGGGAATTTATCAAAACTGGAGCAGACAAAATCTGGAACAGCTGTGCATGGCAACCAATCAGCTTCTCTCTTTCATTTTCATATCTTAACTCAACAAACTTAAGAGAGAAGCTGATTGGTTGCCCAGGGCAACTGCTCCTGATTCTGTCTGCTCCAGTTTTGATTAATTCCTCACTTTTCTTTTTCTTTAAAAATGTATTTCATTCTAAATAATACTACACCCTCCACATTTGCTCATTACCTTAATTTTTTTTAAAAAGAAGGTCTTGTCCCACACCGCGTCACCAATTCATTGAACACCTTCTTCTGGGGTTAATGTTGTGTTAGTTTGTCTTCATTTTCTTCGATCAGCTGATTCCGGTTGCAGCATAATTGTCTACACTACTCCACTAAACTTGCACTTTACAAAGTGAATATTCTCCTCACTAGGTGAAACGTTTCTACTCCTTTGGTAAAAATAACCCAATTGTGCCATTATATTATATAATCAGGAAACTGATGATTATAAAGAAAATAGTCATTGGTTAGTGCCAATTAATCACTTCAAAGTGTTAGTTGTGTGACTGTCATCTTTTTAAAAGTGATCTAAATTCATTGCTAATGAAAGAGGAAGGCGGTTTTTGTACGGCTCTGTATCACTGTGTGAAAGGAAAGCTTTTACACTGCTGACAGTAATAAACTGCTTCATCTTCATCCTTTATGTCTCTGACTGTAAGAGTGAAATCTGTTCCAGATCCAGATCCACTGAACCTGGCTGGGGCTCCAGAATGCAGATAGGTTGCATAGTATATAATCAGTGTTGGAGGTTGTCCTGGTTTCTGCTAGTACCAATTTAAGCAGGTGCTAATAGCAGCACTGGATTTACATGACATGGTGACTGTCTGTCCTGGAGTTGCAGTGATGTCATTCGGAGTCTGTGTCAGTGTAATCTGTGCCCAGGAACCTGAGGATAAAAGCGAAACCAATCTTATGTTAATGTTAATGCACAGATCACTTAATGCACACTAGGAACTCAAA
>NW_017310583.1:2057-3184 GCF_000935625.1 Nanorana parkeri | reverse complement strand
CCCCCCGCAAAAAAAAAGAAGAAAACAAAAAACAGATACAACAAAGGACATCAGATTGATGTAAATAATCGTATCAATCTATTTCAATGTTTCAAAAGCCTTGCTTCTGTATATAGTTGTTTGTCATTATATGTGTACATGAGGGCATGAATGTTCACTTTGCAAAGTGTACGCCTACTTTGGAAAGTGAATGTAAAGAAGGTGAACCTGTTTACATTGAATACCCAATCATGTGTGAGAGACATTAGAAAATCAGACATTTAGCCAGCCTGGGATTGTCTGATTGAAGTTACCACAGCTTCATCTTATTTACTGATCTCAGAGAATATTAATTTCACACAATTTATTTTGTGAAGATTCCCGTCTCCTTTAGTAAATCAGCCTCCGTATCTTGAAAGTTCTTTACCGGTTAGGCAGAGTAATTTTAGTAAGTCATGTACGCTGCCTTTAGTGATCTATGCATCTCTACATTAAAAATATACAACAGTTTAGCCAAGCTGTTATCCCGCGTATCTTATCTATAAGATACACCCAGACGTGTTCAAGAAGCAAAATAATTATCGTTCAGTGTAATTATCAAGATGTACCTAAATTGGAAGAGCCAGCTGGAGAAACCATGTGTGTTGAATTTCCGGTTGGGTGGGGGAAGGGGATTTACACTCATTAAACATGTTGGAGGAACTACTTCGGGAGAATGGATTTAGTGATGTTAAAATTGATTACATTTTTCAATCACAAGTAATTCATACAAAATTAGTATTTTATCTATTCCACACCAAAGGGACCTTTACTAGCAACTAATTACCACGTAACTTACTCGGAATGTATTTGTATATGCAAACAATATAAAGCACAACAAATACATATTAATACCTTAACATTAAGCTGAAAATAGGCTTTAAATAATTCTACAGATAATAGAGAAGTAGTCATCAAGCAAGTGGACATTGGACAAAGGGGTGGCCTCGTCATCCAGAATAGATTATTAGAAAGGAAGGTATGTGATTCTGACAGATGAAAAACATATGCTAAACTATCTAGAGATCTTTTGAACATGGGACAGGACACATTGGTGGACAGTGACTCCCTGTAGAAACAAATTGTCATACCTTTTCAGGGACACCTTT
>NW_017310583.1:0-1426 GCF_000935625.1 Nanorana parkeri | reverse complement strand
AACGCACGGTAAAACGCTCAGGTGTGAACCGGGCCTTAGGGCTAGTGTTACAAAAATATACAACATCGCTACATCTGGTGGCACATTATGTGTAATGATTCTGGTAATGTTTTTACTCCGCCTAGTGACAGTACACGTGTACTGCAGTTCACATGCGTATATATATTTGATTTTAATATGTTTCATGCACATTTTAATAGATTGTAATTGATGTTTCTAATTGATCTTTATTACAACATGGGTAATTTATTTGTTGATTATATTTGTTAATTTATGGTAAGTGCCTTAGACATGTTATCCTGAAATTCAACTATTAAGACTGCCCCTAGTTATAAACATACTGTATGGGTTCCAACTCCCGCTGTACATATTGACTGATATTTTTTATTAATGGAAGGATGTCTTCACAGTATTAATAACAAAAATAGTCTCTATTAAAAGAAAAGAAAAAAACCTTGCTTTCCCTAGAGAAAAAAACTTTTCCAACTACTCACATAATTAAAGGAAAATAATAATAAATAAGTAGTTACATATTTCAAAATCTGCCGTCATACACAGAGTTACAGAGGAAGTAAAAGTATAAACCCTCCCCCCCCACCCCGGGAGCTTTTAGCCATGATGTGCTGGTATACACAGCATGTTAGCAAATTATGGCCGACTTACCTGCCAAATGACCCCCTAGAGCAAAGCACTTATCCCTTACCAGCAGCTCCCTATTTCCTCCCTGGTCTACTTCTGGGTTTAGAGTGTTAAGCAACTTGATTGGCTGGGCCTCAGTGACGTAACTCTAGCGCGTGCACATGGGAATTACTACATCTCGACATGCCATGAATGGTCTGTTCGATGAGCTGCACATGCGTGGCTCAGAAGAAAATCTCTACCAATTCTCTACCTTGTCAACTACTGTAAAGTCACCAATGCATTATATGGTACCTAACTAAAATCATGCAGCAGTCTATGGATCTTCTGGTACATTAGTTATTAAGAAAAACCCTGATTTGAGCCCTGCCATAAAGCCTTGCTTTTGAGCCAACTTAGCTGTGTCAATTTTCAATATTTATGAATGTGAGTAAAAGTGTTCGGTGGTTTACAGTAGTTGGGTAGTTAATAATGTAACTTGTATGTGAATGAGGAAGGAGGTTTTTGTACAACTCTGTATCACTGTGTAAGAGGGGTTGCATAGTATTGCAGGCAGTAATAATCTGCTGCATCATCTTCATTCACATTGGTTATTGTCAGCTTGTATTGAGTATAAGGCTTCATGGTGCTGCCAATAAACCAGTCTGAGACTCCCTAATGTCTAATGTTTGCTTGAGAGATAAGAAGTGCTGGAGTCTCTCTTGATTTTTGTTTGTACCAGCCGATATTATCCCCAGTGTGGGAAATGGATGTACATGTGATGGTGACTGTCTGTCACGGGGACACA
>NW_017310582.1:8978-18186 GCF_000935625.1 Nanorana parkeri | reverse complement strand
CTCTAGTTCCTGGCGGTGGACACGCAGATGATTCTGGGTAATAAGCAGTTGGCGCTGAGTCCGGAGGAATACGTCTTTGCTGCGCTCAATCTCTACACTGATATCATTAATATCTTCCTCTACATCCTGGCAATCATCGGCAAAGCCAAGGAGTGAGTGTGGTGACTCCGCCTCCAGCATTGGGGTCCCGCCCCCGAGGTCCCCTTATTACCAGGAATGTATATTTATAGGCGTCCCTCCTCCCGTCCTTGTGAATTCTCCGCTTTCCCTGCAGCCACCCTCAACGTGGACATCAAATCCCGACCGTAGTACCCCATCAGTCCCCAAATCCCGACCGTAGTACCGCGACGCATCAGTCCCCAAATCCCGACCGTAGTACCGCGACGCATCAGTCCCCAAATCCCGACCGTAGTACCGCGACGCATCAGTCCCCAAATCCCGACCGTAGTACCGCGACGCATCAGTCCCCAAATCCCGACCGTAGTACCGCGACGCATCAGTCCCCAAATCCCGACCGTAGTACCGCGACGCATCAGTCCCCAAATCCCGACCGTAGTACCGCGACGCATCAGTCCCCAAATCCCGACCGTAGTACCGCGACGCATCAGTCCCCAAATCCCGACCGTAGTACCGCGACGCATCAGTCCCCAAATCCCGACCGTAGTACCGCGACGCATCAGTCCCCAAATCCCGACCGTAGTACCGCGACGCATCAGTCCCCAAATCCCGACCGTAGTACCGCGACGCATCAGTCCCCAAATCCCGACCGTAGTACCGCGACGCATCAGTCCCCAAATCCCGACCGTAGTACCGCGACGCATCAGTCCCCAAATCCCGACCGTAGTACCGCGACGCATCAGTCCCCAAATCCCGACCGTAGTACCGCGACGCATCAGTCCCCAAATCCCGACCGTAGTACCGCGACGCATCAGTCCCCAAATCCCGACCGTAGTACCGCGACGCATCAGTCCCCAAATCCCGACCGTAGTACCGCGACGCATCAGTCCCCAAATCCCGACCGTAGTACCGCGACGCATCAGTCCCCAAATCCCGACCGTAGTACCGCGACGCATCAGTCCCCAAATCCCGACCGTAGTACCGCGACGCATCAGTCCCCAAATCCCGACCGTAGTACCGCGACGCATCAGTCCCCAAATCCCGACCGTAGTACCGCGACGCATCAGTCCCCAAATCCCGACCGTAGTACCGCGACGCATCAGTCCCCAAATCCCGACCGTAGTACCGCGACGCATCAGTCCCCAAATCCCGACCGTAGTACCGCGACGCATCAGTCCCCAAATCCCGACCGTAGTACCGCGACGCATCAGTCCCCAAATCCCGACCGTAGTACCGCGACGCATCAGTCCCCAAATCCCGACCGTAGTACCGCGACGCATCAGTCCCCAAATCCCGACCGTAGTACCGCGACGCATCAGTCCCCAAATCCCGACCGTAGTACCGCGACGCATCAGTCCCCAAATCCCGACCGTAGTACCGCGACGCATCAGTCCCCAAATCCCGACCGTAGTACCGCGACGCATCAGTCCCCAAATCCCGACCGTAGTACCGCGACGCATCAGTCCCCAAATCCCGACCGTAGTACCGCGACGCATCAGTCCCCAAATCCCGACCGTAGTACCGCGACGCATCAGTCCCCAAATCCCGACCGTAGTACCGCGACGCATCAGTCCCCAAATCCCGACCGTAGTACCGCGACGCATCAGTCCCCAAATCCCGACCGTAGTACCGCGACGCATCAGTCCCCAAATCCCGACCGTAGTACCGCGACGCATCAGTCCCCAAATCCCGACCGTAGTACCGCGACGCATCAGTCCCCAAATCCCGACCGTAGTACCGCGACGCATCAGTCCCCAAATCCCGACCGTAGTACCGCGACGCATCAGTCCCCAAATCCCGACCGTAGTACCGCGACGCATCAGTCCCCAAATCCCGACCGTAGTACCGCGACGCATCAGTCCCCAAATCCCGACCGTAGTACCGCGACGCATCAGTCCCCAAATCCCGACCGTAGTACCGCGACGCATCAGTCCCCAAATCCCGACCGTAGTACCGCGACGCATCAGTCCCCAAATCCCGACCGTAGTACCGCGACGCATCAGTCCCCAAATCCCGACCGTAGTACCGCGACGCATCAGTCCCCAAATCCCGACCGTAGTACCGCGACGCATCAGTCCCCAAATCCCGACCGTAGTACCGCGACGCATCAGTCCCCAAATCCCGACCGTAGTACCGCGACGCATCAGTCCCCAAATCCCGACCGTAGTACCGCGACGCATCAGTCCCCAAATCCCGACCGTAGTACCGCGACGCATCAGTCCCCAAATCCCGACCGTAGTACCGCGACGCATCAGTCCCCAAATCCCGACCGTAGTACCGCGACGCATCAGTCCCCAAATCCCGACCGTAGTACCGCGACGCATCAGTCCCCAAATCCCGACCGTAGTACCGCGACGCATCAGTCCCCAAATCCCGACCGTAGTACCGCGACGCATCAGTCCCCAAATCCCGACCGTAGTACCGCGACGCATCAGTCCCCAAATCCCGACCGTAGTACCGCGACGCATCAGTCCCCAAATCCCGACCGTAGTACCGCGACGCATCAGTCCCCAAATCCCGACCGTAGTACCGCGACGCATCAGTCCCCAAATCCCGACCGTAGTACCGCGACGCATCAGTCCCCAAATCCCGACCGTAGTACCGCGACGCATCAGTCCCCAAATCCCGACCGTAGTACCGCGACGCATCAGTCCCCAAATCCCGACCGTAGTACCGCGACGCATCAGTCCCCAAATCCCGACCGTAGTACCGCGACGCATCAGTCCCCAAATCCCGACCGTAGTACCGCGACGCATCAGTCCCCAAATCCCGACCGTAGTACCGCGACGCATCAGTCCCCAAATCCCGACCGTAGTACCGCGACGCATCAGTCCCCAAATCCCGACCGTAGTACCGCGACGCATCAGTCCCCAAATCCCGACCGTAGTACCGCGACGCATCAGTCCCCAAATCCCGACCGTAGTACCGCGACGCATCAGTCCCCAAATCCCGACCGTAGTACCGCGACGCATCAGTCCCCAAATCCCGACCGTAGTACCGCGACGCATCAGTCCCCAAATCCCGACCGTAGTACCGCGACGCATCAGTCCCCAAATCCCGACCGTAGTACCGCGACGCATCAGTCCCCAAATCCCGACCGTAGTACCGCGACGCATCAGTCCCCAAATCCCGACCGTAGTACCGCGACGCATCAGTCCCCAAATCCCGACCGTAGTACCGCGACGCATCAGTCCCCAAATCCCGACCGTAGTACCGCGACGCATCAGTCCCCAAATCCCGACCGTAGTACCGCGACGCATCAGTCCCCAAATCCCGACCGTAGTACCGCGACGCATCAGTCCCCAAATCCCGACCGTAGTACCGCGACGCATCAGTCCCCAAATCCCGACCGTAGTACCGCGACGCATCAGTCCCCAAATCCCGACCGTAGTACCGCGACGCATCAGTCCCCAAATCCCGACCGTAGTACCGCGACGCATCAGTCCCCAAATCCCGACCGTAGTACCGCGACGCATCAGTCCCCAAATCCCGACCGTAGTACCGCGACGCATCAGTCCCCAAATCCCGACCGTAGTACCGCGACGCATCAGTCCCCAAATCCCGACCGTAGTACCGCGACGCATCAGTCCCCAAATCCCGACCGTAGTACCGCGACGCATCAGTCCCCAAATCCCGACCGTAGTACCGCGACGCATCAGTCCCCAAATCCCGACCGTAGTACCGCGACGCATCAGTCCCCAAATCCCGACCGTAGTACCGCCACGCATCAGCCCCCAAATGTTACCCATAATACCACCATGGACCGAGATGACGCCGCCCCCAAATCTGATTGCGGTCCCTTTTAATCCTCCATCACCTTCTCAGTCACTAGCTGCACTTTACTGGATCCCCTCCAGACATACATTTCCCCTCCCCCGTGTCCGGCTCTCGGCACCCAATCACATTCCCCGTGTGTATATATTGCTCCGTATACCTCCATTGTAGTACATTGTCTGCTTCTCCCGTAATGTGAATGCCACCTCTAGGAATGGGCGGAGCTTCCTGACCTCATTGTCTTCTGATTGGGTTGGGAGGGGCCCACATATTCAGCAGTAGGGCAGCACCCGGTCCACTTCTATGTGTCACATCCTTATTGCATGGAAAAGATGCAGGGCCACATGTCAGTATTTCCATCGTCACGCGTGTACCGTGTGGGACTTCCTGTAGTACATGGTTACACATTGCCTGCCCTGCACATGGCTGCCGGCTTTGCCAGGGGGCAATTCTGGACCGACACGCTCTCCTGGACTCTGAACCAGTCATTGAAGATCAGCTATGGAGGCTGCAAAGAACCCCCCACAGGGAGCAGAAAGTCAGACTTGGGGTACAGTTTGTGAATGATATCATTCTGCTGGTGTTTGATCACTGGTTCCAGCGCCTCCAGACCCAAACTGATGGGTTTCTACCATAAAATGTGATCTGCTGCCCCCTTGTGGCCGTTCTGCTCACTGCATGATGGTTATGGTGACTACTTTGAATAAAATTTTCCCTGTTTATGACTGCTGTGCAATTCCTGATGGGGGATTGTGGGGGGGGGGGGGTTAACAACAATGTGTTCAGAAGACCCAATCAGGTGGCTGGTATGCAGCGTCAGCTGGGACCTCCGGCAAGTCCCTTATAAAATGTTTGTCCTGCTGGAAGGGGTCCCCAAAACCTCCACTGGGTTCCAGAGAGCAATGTTTGGGGTCCCCAGGACCTCCAGCGGGTCCCACAGATGGTGTTTGAGGTTCTCAGTGGCGCAGATGACTTTCTGACGTGCTGATTGGATGATGTCAGTGAAAATGAAATCTTTGTTTTCCAACCTGAGCCCCGCAGTCCTGGAGGAGGGCCCATGCGGGCCCCTGAGTTCCCAGCTCCAGGTACGGCCATGCTTCATGACTTCCTCCATAGACAAAGCTGGCCGTATTGAAGCCGCAATATTTGTATTAGTTTTGGGTGGAGTTAGGAAGAGACAGGCCCCTCCTCCAGAGCCGCCCCCAAATGGATCCCTAATAGATTGAGGACAGGAATCCTCTACACGGGGTGCTCCTGTTCATTCATTAACTGAGCAGTTACTATATCCACAATCATGAATGAACAGGAAGTGTTGTAGAGTACTTCCTGTTCATTCATAACTGGGGACACCACAAACATGTCTTCAATCACTCGGGGATCGCTGTGCGCTCTCTATCCTGACTCCTTTGGCTGTCACAGGAGGAGAGCTCGGCTTCCTGTGCCACATTGATGGTGTCCCCGGGGCGGGGGAGGGGGGGGAGCGCGAGAGTCATAACACTTCTGGCCGGCAGCACTGTGGCTCCCCAGTTGGAATGGCGGCCAGGACACTAGATGGATGTTTTGCCTGTGTTGGTTTCCTCTGGACACACCAGATGTGCTTGTAGGTTAATTGGCCCTCGTATGTGAGATCGAAACCTTTAGAGTGTAAGCTCTTTGGGGCAGGGACGGATGGGAGTGTACAATATGTAGAGAGATCATTCTGTATAATGAGATAAGGTGTCTGAGGAGCCACGTGGGCGAGCCAGTGAGAACCTGCTGCACGGGGCAACCCCAGCGACTGTCTGGAGTGGAACTGAGCATACGGCTCCGCCTTGAAGGAGGCCACTATGAGCCCCGGAGCCGGCACAAGAGCGGGACCCTCTCAGCTCACCACACACCCTTTCATGCCGGCACCTGGAGAGACCCACATGCAGCCCTGGCGACATGTGCTCCCGGCTGCGGCGACGTGCTCCCGGCTGCGGCGACATCTGCGCTCGGCTGCGGCGACATCTGCGCTCGGCTGCGGCGACATCTGCGCTCGGCTGCGGCGACATCTGCGCTCGGCTGCGGCGACATCTGCGCTCGGCTGCGGCGACATCTGCGCTCGGCTGCGGCGACATCTGCGCTCGGCTGCGGCGACATCTGCGCTCGGCTGCGGCGACATCTGCGCTCGGCTGCGGCGACATCTGCGCTCGGCTGCGGCGACATCTGCGCTCGGCTGCGGCGACATCTGCGCTCGGCTGCGGCGACATCTGCGCTCGGCTGCGGCGACATCTGCGCTCGGCTGCGGCGACATCTGCGCTCGGCTGCGGCGACATCTGCGCTCGGCTGCGGCGACATCTGCGCTCGGCTGCGGCGACATCTGCGCTCGGCTGCGGCGACATCTGCGCTCGGCTGCGGCGACATCTGCGCTCGGCTGCGGCGACATCTGCGCTCGGCTGCGGCGACATCTGCGCTCGGCTGCGGCGACATCTGCGCTCGGCTGCGGCGACATCTGCGCTCGGCTGCGGCGACATCTGCGCTCGGCTGCGGCGACATCTGCGCTCGGCTGCGGCGACATCTGCGCTCGGCTGCGGCGACATCTGCGCTCGGCTGCGGCGACATCTGCGCTCGGCTGCGGCGACATCTGCGCTCGGCTGCGGCGACATCTGCGCTCGGCTGCGGCGACATCTGCGCTCGGCTGCGGCGACATCTGCGCTCGGCTGCGGCGACATCTGCGCTCGGCTGCGGCGACATCTGCGCTCGGCTGCGGCGACATCTGCGCTCGGCTGCGGCGACATCTGCGCTCGGCTGCGGCGACATCTGCGCTCGGCTGCGGCGACATCTGCGCTCGGCTGCGGCGACATCTGCGCTCGGCTGCGGCGACATCTGCGCTCGGCTGCGGCGACATCTGCGCTCGGCTGCGGCGACATCTGCGCTCGGCTGCGGCGACATCTGCGCTCGGCTGCGGCGACATCTGCGCTCGGCTGCGGCGACATCTGCGCTCGGCTGCGGCGACATCTGCGCTCGGCTGCGGCGACATCTGCGCTCGGCTGCGGCGACATCTGCGCTCGGCTGCGGCGACATCTGCGCTCGGCTGCGGCGACATCTGCGCTCGGCTGCGGCGACATCTGCGCTCGGCTGCGGCGACATCTGCGCTCGGCTGCGGCGACATCTGCGCTCGGCTGCGGCGACATCTGCGCTCGGCTGCGGCGACATCTGCGCTCGGCTGCGGCGACATCTGCGCTCGGCTGCGGCGACATCTGCGCTCGGCTGCGGCGACATCTGCGCTCGGCTGCGGCGACATCTGCGCTCGGCTGCGGCGACATCTGCGCTCGGCTGCGGCGACATCTGCGCTCGGCTGCGGCGACATCTGCGCTCGGCTGCGGCGACATCTGCGCTCGGCTGCGGCGACATCTGCGCTCGGCTGCGGCGACATCTGCGCTCGGCTGCGGCGACATCTGCGCTCGGCTGCGGCGACATCTGCGCTCGGCTGCGGCGACATCTGCGCTCGGCTGCGGCGACATCTGCGCTCGGCTGCGGCGACATCTGCGCTCGGCTGCGGCGACATCTGCGCTCGGCTGCGGCGACATCTGCGCTCGGCTGCGGCGACATCTGCGCTCGGCTGCGGCGACATCTGCGCTCGGCTGCGGCGACATCTGCGCTCGGCTGCGGCGACATCTGCGCTCGGCTGCGGCGACATCTGCGCTCGGCTGCGGCGACATCTGCGCTCGGCTGCGGCGACATCTGCGCTCGGCTGCGGCGACATCTGCGCTCGGCTGCGGCGACATCTGCGCTCGGCTGCGGCGACATCTGCGCTCGGCTGCGGCGACATCTGCGCTCGGCTGCGGCGACATCTGCGCTCGGCTGCGGCGACATCTGCGCTCGGCTGCGGCGACATCTGCGCTCGGCTGCGGCGACATCTGCGCTCGGCTGCGGCGACATCTGCGCTCGGCTGCGGCGACATCTGCGCTCGGCTGCGGCGACATCTGCGCTCGGCTGCGGCGACATCTGCGCTCGGCTGCGGCGACATCTGCGCTCGGCTGCGGCGACATCTGCGCTCGGCTGCGGCGACATCTGCGCTCGGCTGCGGCGACATCTGCGCTCGGCTGCGGCGACATCTGCGCTCGGCTGCGGCGACATCTGCGCTCGGCTGCGGCGACATCTGCGCTCGGCTGCGGCGACATCTGCGCTCGGCTGCGGCGACATCTGCGCTCGGCTGCGGCGACATCTGCGCTCGGCTGCGGCGACATCTGCGCTCGGCTGCGGCGACATCTGCGCTCGGCTGCGGCGACATCTGCGCTCGGCTGCGGCGACATCTGCGCTCGGCTGCGGCGACATCTGCGCTCGGCTGCGGCGACATCTGCGCTCGGCTGCGGCGACATCTGCGCTCGGCTGCTCACGTGCTCTCGGCTGCGGCGACACGTGCTCACATCTGCGGCGACACGTGCTGTCGGCTGCGGCGAGATCTCTATGTAGCCCCGCTGAGAAACTGCCCTAAAAGCATTAGTCTGCATGTCACTATAAGAAAAAGTATCGGTAATTGATATCGGCGAGTACCTTGGGGAAAGTATGGGTAATTGGTATCGGCGAGTACCTTGGGGAAAGTATGGGTAATTGGTATCGGCGAGTACCTTGGGGAAAGTATGGGGAATTGGTATCGGCGAGTACCTTGGGGAAAGTATCGGTAATTGGTATCGGCGAGTACCTTGGGGAAAGTATCGGTAATTGGTATCGGCGAGTACTTATCGTGAAGTGGTATCGTCGAGTACCTTGGGGAAAGTATCGGTAATTGGTATCGGCGAGTACCTTGGGGAAGGTATCGGTAATTGGTATCGGCGAGTACCTTGGGGAAGGTATCGGTAATTGGTATCGGTGAGTACCTTGGGGAAAGTATCGGGACAGGGCTAAGGAAAACCTTCATAGAGGCTGCAGAATCTTCTCTGTTGGGGCAGGGGAACCTTAGTAGACCTCCAGTCAGGGAATGGCCTTGCTCACTTGTGTTGCACCGTGTGCTAAGGTGGGTGCTACACATAGGATCCAGTGCCCAGAGTGATTGCAATCTGACCCCAGCGGGGTCCAGGTATGGTTCCCAACGTGAATTGTGTGCCGTGGTCAGAATGGAGGGAGGGGTTATATGAGGGTCCTCCCAGCTCTGGCCAGGGTCCAATCACCTGATGATACCGCCATATTACCCAATGTCTCTGAATATGCCTGTGTCCTGTACTGTACCATCAGGAAATGGAGGAGGGGCCAGTCCTAAAACATGGAGGAGGGGCCAGTCATAGAACATGGAGGGACTGGCACACGGAATACGTATTAGGACTAATGACTCTGTACATTTATGGCTTTGCCCCCC
>NW_017310582.1:4517-8905 GCF_000935625.1 Nanorana parkeri | reverse complement strand
CCCCCCGAGCCACACTCGGGCATCTTCCAGGTTCCTTCCCTGCGAGCGCCGGCATTGCTCGGGGGCGGAACCGGCGAGAAATTCTAAAGTAACAAATAGAGAAGAAAAAATGCCGAGATAATCCGCCAGGGAGGTTAATGCAATGCAGTGATTGGACAAGTGCCGATGACGCCAGTCCTCAACTCGCTCCGTGATTGGACAAGTGCCGATGACGCCAGTCCTCAACTCGCTCCGTGAATGGATAAGTGCCGATGACGCCAGTCCTCAACTCCCTCCGTGATTGGACAAGTGCCGATGACGCCAGTCCTCAACTCCCTCCGTGATTGGACAAGTGCCGATGACGCCGGTCCTCGCTCCGTGATTGGACAAGTGCCGATGACGCCGGGCTCCGTGATTGGACAAGTGCCGATGACGCCGGTCCTCACCTCGCTCCGTGATTGGACAAGAGCCGATGACGGAGCTCCTCACCCACCTATCCTAACCCCATACTATGTCCATCCTCCAATACCCCCAACCCCATACCATGCCCATCCTCCAATACCCCCCAACCCCATACTATGTCCATCCTGCAATACCCCCAACCCCATACTATGTCCATCCTCCAATACCCCCAACCCCATACTATGTCCATCGCCCAATACCCCCAACCCCATACTATGTCCATCCTCCAATACCCCCAACCCCATACTATGTCCATCCTCCAATACCCCCAACCCCATACTATGTCCATCCTGCAATACCCCCAACCCCATACTATGTCCATCCTGCAATACCCCCAACCCCATACTATGTCCATCCCCCAATACCCCCAACCCCATACTATGTCCATCCTCCAATACCCCCAACCCCATACTATGTCCATCCTCCAATACCCCCAACCCCATACTATGTCCATCCTCCAATACCCCCAACCCCATACTATGTCCATCCTCCAATACCCCCAACCCCATACTATGTCCATCCTCCAATACCCCCAACCCCATACTATGTCCATCCTCCAATACCCCCAACCCCATACTATGTCCATCCTCCAATACCCCCAACCCCATACTATGTCCATCCTCCAATACCCCCAACCCCATACTATGTCCATCCTCCAATACCCCCAACCCCATACTATGTCCATCCTCCAATACCCCCAACCCCATACTATGTCCATCCTCCAATACCCCCAACCCCATACTATGTCCATCCTCCAATACCCCCAACCCCATACTATGTCCATCCTCCAATACCCCCAACCCCATACTATGTCCATCCTCCAATACCCCCAACCCCATACTATGTCCATCCTCCAATACCCCCAACCCCATACTATGTCCATCCTCCAATACCCCCAACCCCATACTATGTCCATCCTCCAATACCCCCAACCCCATACTATGTCCATCCTCCAATACCCCCAACCCCATACTATGTCCATCCTCCAATACCCCCAACCCCATACTATGTCCATCCTCCAATACCCCCAACCCCATACTATGTCCATCCTCCAATACCCCCAACCCCATACTATGTCCATCCTCCAATACCCCCAACCCCATACTATGTCCATCCTCCAATACCCCCAACCCCATACTATGTCCATCCTCCAATACCCCCAACCCCATACTATGTCCATCCTCCAATACCCCCAACCCCATACTATGTCCATCCTCCAATACCCCCAACCCCATACTATGTCCATCCTCCAATACCCCCAACCCCATACTATGTCCATCCTCCAATACCCCCAACCCCATACTATGTCCATCCTCCAATACCCCCAACCCCATACTATGTCCATCCTCCAATACCCCCAACCCCATACTATGTCCATCCTCCAATACCCCCAACCCCATACTATGTCCATCCTCCAATACCCCCAACCCCATACTATGTCCATCCTCCAATACCCCCAACCCCATACTATGTCCATCCTCCAATACCCCCAACCCCATACTATGTCCATCCTCCAATACCCCCAACCCCATACTATGTCCATCCTCCAATACCCCCAACCCCATACTATGTCCATCCTCCAATACCCCCAACCCCATACTATGTCCATCCTCCAATACCCCCAACCCCATACTATGTCCATCCTCCAATACCCCCAACCCCATACTATGTCCATCCTCCAATACCCCCAACCCCATACTATGTCTATTCCACAATAAAAGCTTTCTTTCAGTTTGTAAACTTCTTTTGAATGTACATTGATCTGCGTGTGAGTGTTAATATTGGAAACGATCTATAGATGGCCTCCCTGTGAAGTGGATTTTTGGGCCAGTCACTGTTCAGCATATACCAATAAGGAATCAAAGACAAATTATTTTTAAAGATTCTTTAATAATTCTGAAGAAAATTACAATTTGCATAAAAAAATTCTAAAAACACCAACATTCTGCGACCAACAACGTGGTATAAAGATGCCAAAGAAACCTTAGATAAGAAGTCCAGGGAGCCCTTCCAGCCAACGGCCATCAGAGTTCTGTCCTCCATGAGGCGACCTTCTCCGGTCACATGGCAACGCTCCCTGAAGGATGCCAGATATGTATGTACACAGGGCAAGCACTCATCCAATATATACAGACACACCAATTGTACATCAGTGCACAAGCCAATATGGGAGGCCAGACAATACACACATCTATATGGCCCAGTACGGCGCTCCCGTCACACAGACCACAACGGTTTCCTCTCCATCGTGCCAACACGCAGCAATCTCCAATATCGCCGAGCTTCACAGAGAAGGCAGCGCAGGGGGAGGAGCAGAAAGGCACATGGGAGGAGCACACAGAACAGCAAAGGGAGTGTACAGGGGCAGAGCAGCAGGGGAATAAAACAAGACAGCAAGGGCCTGAGCATCATAGGGGAGCGGAGATACTGCAACATGTTAGGTGCACATCATGGACAGCCTGCAACATGTTAGGTGCACATCATGGACAGCCTGCAACATGTTAGGTGCACATCATGGACAGCCTGCAACATGTTAGGTGCACATCATGGACTGCCTGCAACATGTTAGGTGCACATCATGGACTGCCTGCAAGAAAGAAAAGATCAATAGGCATTCAGTGATCACATCTATCCCCGATATCATAGCATGCATTGCCCCTGAGGAGGAATGGCCGGGTCCGGCAAACACTGAACACACAATCTTACCGGTCTCCTCCGATGTGGCTGCACTCATCTTCCATGTCCTCCTCCAGATCCATATCCAACTCTGAACCAAAGTCAGCCCGCTTATAGGAGTATCCACTGGAAGGGGGAGCCAGGCAACCAGGAGCACATGATGGGAGACAGACGGGAAGGAAGGCACACGTGATTAGTACAATACCAGAACAAGTATTATCTGACCAGCACCCCCAGGGACTATGAAAGAAGAAGTCCAGTGATGTCACCTGATAGAGCGGCACGTAAAGAAGACAATTCTTTTCAGCTTCTTGTTGTAGAAGAAATAGTTAAAGGACCACAAACTTCCGTCCTCCCCAAACGGATCACAGTCTAGATCTGGATTATAACTGCAATGACAAAGATCATGCCAGGCTTCATCAGAGCGATAGACATTTCCCGCACAGCGATAGACATTTCCCGCACAGCGATAGACATAACGTAACATTCCCCCCAAACATATCACTATTCCCATTCACCATCATGACATCACTTCCTGTTCCCCGTGTGACATCACTCCCAATGAAAGGACATTATGGGGAGTATAAAAATCCTTTTCACATCTATTGAGGGACATGAAGTCATTCACCTTCAGAAAATCCAGAAGTCGTCAAATTGCGGCATTTTCTGCCCCTGAAACACTAACAAGGCCAAGAAAACTACTGCAAGCCTTTGCCTGCCTGCTGCCCAATGTGCCGGCCAATGACCTTAGACATCAGATGAGACCGGAACATCCATCATCCTTCTGGCGGGCCCAGGAAGAGTCCACCAAGGCCCAGCAGGGAAGGAAACCAATCCACGTGGCTGCTGCAGCGGCTGTGAGAAGCGAAGAGAAACTTCCTGAAAGTACTTTTCTCTCAGAACAGAGGGAACGAGTCCAAAACCTGAAGATACTAGCCAAAAACAGAGGCATGGTGGGAGGGGTCCTAACAGCTTTTATTTGCCACTCTCCAATCACCTTAACGTAGCTGCCTAACCCATTGGTGCCTGAAATAACTCCCTGTGTCCTGTGATGGAGGAGGAAGAAATGGTGCAGAAACAGGCTAGTCTGCACACAGCAAATGCTGCGAGGGGGAGGGGTTATCCTGGGCTGGTCTACAGGGGGAGGGGTTATCCTGGGCTGGTCTACAGGGGGAGGGGTTATCCGGGGCTGGTCTACAGGGGGAGGGGTTATCCGGGGCTGGTCTACAGGGGGAGGGGTTATCCGGGGCTGGTCTACAGGGGGAGGGGTT
>NW_017310582.1:0-820 GCF_000935625.1 Nanorana parkeri | reverse complement strand
CGTCACAGGGTTATCCTGGGCTGGTCTACAGGGGGAGGGGTTATCCTGGGCTGGTCTACAGGGGGAGGGGTTATCCTGGGCTGGTCTACAGGGGGAGGGGTTATCCTGGGCTGGTCTACAGGGGGAGGGGTTATCCTGGGCTGGTCTACAGGGGGAGGGGTTATCCTGGGATGGTCTACAGGGGGAGGGGTTATCCTGGGATGGTCTACAGTTTGTCTGCCAGTGTCCAATCCTCCTGTAGGCAGCAATGTAACCCAAAGAAAATGACTTCTGGTGTCACTTAATGGATGAGAAAGAAAAGGACAGCAAACCATGAAAAAAATAGCCGTGTACAGAACAGCTGTGCACCCCAAGACTACGAGGGGAGAGGAAGATGTGTGTGGCACGGATACATGGTTTCTCACACCCCACATACAGCCATGTGAAAAAGAAAGTACACCCTCTGAATTCTCTGGTCCTTAGCAGGTCTTAGAATGAGGTAAATACAACACACGACATATCACACCGCGTCATACCACACATGACATATCACACTGCGTCATACAACACATGACCTATCACCCTACACTGCACCCAGGGGAATGAAGAGGCCGGGCACAGCCAGTAGTCTGGAGCATTCAGGTGGTGTTGTCACAATGCCGAGGAGAAAGGACGTCAGTCTGGGAAGGTTAGAAGTAGAGCCGCAACAACTAATCGACTCAATCCATTATAGAGAAAGTTGTCAATGTTTTCAATCATCGATTCATCGGCTTTCAATTGGTCGGCCCCGTTCACTACTTCACACACGCTGCGCGCCGCACCTCCTCCCCACCTCACGCTC
>NW_017310581.1:11105-18226 GCF_000935625.1 Nanorana parkeri | reverse complement strand
CTAAACAGTTTGGCGCCCAACGTGGGGCCTCGGGTTCTGTAGCGAAGGATAGCCGATCGAGAGGAGACCGGGAGGAGACCGGGACGCACCAACACACAAGGCAGCGGAGACTGATCACCTCTGATAAATACGGTAAGAGATAACATTTAATATCTTCTTGCCAGTATATCCTGCCTCTGTTTTGGCCTGTCTCCGTGTTCATATCGGCTTCCCGCGGTCAGCAAAGAAAACAGGTAACGCAGCTTGCCTGAGGTCCATTTACAACAGTGTGAAACAATAATAAAGAAGTACTTTTACTCTGACTCTGTGTCAGCGTGTTTTATTTCTTCACTGATAGTGTGCACACTTTGTACTGAATTTGGCCCAGGGACAGATATATGTCGGATTCTTGATGTCCGAGTCCTAAACAGTTTGGCGCCCAACGTGGGGCCTCGGGTTCTGTAGCGAAGGATAGCCGATCGAGAGGAGACCGGGAGGAGACCGGGACGCACCAACACACAAGGCAGCGGAGACTGATCACCTCTGATAAATACGGTAAGAGATAACATTTAATATCTTCTTGCCAGTATATCCTGCCTCTGTTTTGGCCTGTCTCCGTGTTCATATCGGCTTCCCGCGGTCAGCAAAGAAAACAGGTAACGCAGCTTGCCTGAGGTCCATTGATAAAGAACCTGTGTAATATATATCTGTCACCTGCATATGTTGTCTTATATGTATTGGCCTGTGGTAGGGTTGTGGAGATATCAGACGAAAATATGGTCACAGATGACATGCACTGACGTACTTAAACTCGGACCCTGGGTGGAGGATAACTAATTGTGCGGTAAAACACAGGTATCCAGCCCAGGGGGGGGCATTAGGGGAAATGCGCTAAGCGTGGGAAACATGTGACAGGGACCCCGAATCTCACCACCTTGCCATATGAGTCAGTAATTTCATGTCATGTCCTGAGTGTGTCTGTGGTTTACTGCTGGGCATAAACGAGGTTAAACGTAGTCAGACAGCAGCAGGGGAGAAGGGGGGCTGCCCACAAGTTTGCAGCTGCAGAGCGAGCTAGAGATAAGAGGAATTCCACGGTCTGAAAGATTAGCTGAAATGGTGAACTGAAATCTGTTGTGCCTTGTTCAGTGGTAGAATTCTCGCCTGCTCGTACAGACAGCGTTATATGTTGGAGATTGGTCCAAAGAGAGGGACAGGTAGACAGGTGACGGTTAGAGGTATTGTCGGACCTTTGAGTCCAAGACAACTTCATACAACCATCTCAAAGACCTGAGCCCGGACACACATGAACTCCCCAATAGCTAACAATGGGACAGAAGTTAAGTAAGCCGAAGGAGGGACATATTGTAGAGAGAGAGGTGTTCCCGCCACCGAAAAAAACAGTTAGAGGACTGTGAGAACAAGAAAGAACAAGTGAGAGGTCTCGGGCTTTTGTTAGGAGAACCAGACCCACATGGAAGAAAAATATATTTTAAATAGGGTTGGTAATGATTAAAATTTTCCTGTTCGATTAATCGAAAAAAAATGTAATCGATTAATTTCGATTAATTATAACACACATACAGATCCAACTACATTGGCCTATACACATACAGCTCAGCAATGAAGTAATAAAATGAACTAGTATCAGACTAATCCAGCACGTTATTAATCTCACGTGCCCCACTCAATATGGCCGGCGCTTTAGTGGGGCAACTCAGAATAATAACGTGCTGGATTAGTGTGATCCTAGTTCATTTTATTACTTAATGAATTGCTGTGCTGTATAGGTCAATGCCAGGGATCCCAACCTGAAATAAGCAATTTCAGGGAGGTGTCCCTCTGTTTCAGGGAGGTGCCCTCTCCCCCCCAATTGCGGAAGGGGGGGGGTTAGGGGGGCTGGGAGAGAGCACCCCCCTGAAATGATGGCAGATCGCACAGGAAGTCCCCAAGGTCGATCGCGATCTACCAGTCGATCGCGTTGCGATCACTGGTAGACCGCCATGTCCTCTCCTCCCGCCGCTTCTCTGGATCCCCACTGCAAAGTGCAATAGCCAATAGGAATCTGGCTATGCAATCGTATGCCTTTTTTTTTTCTTTTCTGACTGATGCTGCCGATGTCAGAAAAGAAAAAAAAAAACGATCGCAGGGAAAGGTTTAATCTGCTCGATTGAGCAGATTAAACCTTTCCGGTAAAAAGAGAGAGCAGATTAAACCACTCTCCCGGGCGGCTGGACTCCACCCCTTCCCTTCGTTAGCCGACAGAGCCATTTGGGTAAGGGGGGAAGAGCCCGATGACGTCGCGGACATCGACGGAAGACCCGGAAGCCGGCGGAGAGGTGAGTATGGATCAAAAGAACTTTGATCGATCAAAAAAATTAACGATTAATCGAAGGATTAATCAACATCCAGTAGAGTTGCTTCATAGCAAGGCCAACCTCCTGGAGGGCATTTCCCTTGTCACCATTCCATCATATGTTTCATGCCCAGTGATGACTTCATTTTCTTTATAGCCCCTGATCCAGTCGCATTTATATCACACTGCATCGTCACCTTCTTCCCATCTCACCAAAGCCAACGTTGTCATTGTGCGCAGTGCAGTCCAAACTTCAGCAGTGCTAAATCAAAGACCTTGTGGGAAATAATGTAAAAATAATGGGTGCTGATAATAAAGGGAATCTCCACTTGCTAGAAAGGCTTTTGATTTGTATTTCTATTATCAATGTGCCTATTTTATTAGGTTAGTTTATATTCTGCCGTGCTTCCCGGGCTCCGTTGCCCCTCCTACGGGCCCGGGACCGGCGATCTTTGTGTCCGCGGGGAGCTGGGGAGGAGGTCGACGAACTTCCGATGCCAAAAATGGGAAGGAAAGATGGGGTGGGAGATAATGAATGCCTGAACAGCATGAGGGAAAAAGAGTATGAAAAGAAGGAAGGGAGAGACGGGGGAACATAGGAGGCATACATAGTGAACCTTGGAAATATAGGGCAATCCGAACGGTGAAACCCATCCTGAGAAAAGGGATTGGGGGTCCAACATTAGGGTCGCACTGCAAAATTCCACAAATATATTCCATTTGTAATAGCTCTTGGGAGACATATGTAATCTTATGTATGAAGAACTTAATCATTGTGGAGTGAGCTTATAGGGGAATCATGTTGTCAATTTTATGAAATTATCTTCACCTTTTTAATTATATTAAATAAAATAATATTTTTCTAAACAACGTTTGGTCTGAAAGTTGTCAGTCGATTGCCCAAAAAACCCCAGCTTTCTTTTTTTTTGCTATACTACTTTCCAGGGGTGTGGCATCCTGTGCCTAGATCCAGGTCATTCCATTTTAAACCAATTTATTCTCCGGTGGCAAACACCTTTCTTTCTGACCTATATCGAAGCACTGACAACATCCAACCCAATTACTATTTTTGAATTATCTGCTAGAAATTTCAAAACCTTACCAATACTACTAAAAGTGTTTTTGAACTATCTGAATTATGGCCGATTATTGGCACCAATCTTGGGACGGTATCATGTCCAAAGTACAGGAGACACATTATGAACAAACCACACAGGAATGTGATGGTAATTTATTTTTCCTAAAACTTAGAAGACTTCTGGAAAGAAGGTCAGCCATATTTTGGCATAAAAAAATTATTTGAACGATACATAGCGGATGGAATAGTTCCCTGGGGACTGCGCATCCAAATATTTCCCCAGATCAGACATGTGGATGATAAATTAAAGGAAAAATGGGAAACTAATTTACAGGAATGTTCATTACGGATGGTCCAACTGTTGATTGACCATTACAACTTTGAACTCACAAATTTAGAAGGAGAAATAAAATCCTTGTTTGCAGCATCATCAACAATGGAAAAAAAAATTCTCATTTACAAAACAGGAAAAAGAGCTCTGTGATCACATAGCAACCTTTAGTAAAGATCTAGTTACAAACAAGGATAAAAAATTTCAGAGGGATAAACTTTCCTATACTTTAGGTCAGTCCTATAATTGGGCCAAACAATCTAACCGTAAACCAGGAGGTCACCGACCCCCACCACACTCAGACCGAGAAGAAGGTTTTGACTCAAGACTCATCATTTTCTTCTCTCACAAAACTAAAAGGCAATATAAAACAAATTTATCACAAGGGTCACGTAGAAATATCAAGGGGAGAGGTTCTAACCCAGGTGAAGGAACTCAAAAACGTAAGGAATTTTCACCCACTCAATATGGTTCCCAATCAGGGAAAACACATAAAAGGTCTTGAAGACATTTATGCACTACCTGAATCCTCTGTACCTACACCTAGGGTGGAACCTCCTCCATTGACACCCAGGGCTACGACCCATACATCAACTCTCCCACGTTCATATGTACAAGGAAATGACAACACTTTAAATATAACACGCTATGAGGATGCACGAAACTCCAGGGATTTACAATCCTCCTTCATCTAATACTAGTCACCTGGGAACTACTCCTGCCCATTTTTTAGGGGGAACACTGGAGACCAGGAAGACGGGCAACCTGGACTCCTTTGTAACCAGAACCAACTGGAAATAATCAACCTCTCTGGCCACTCCCTAAATGAAAATCAGATTAAGGTGTTACAACTTGGTCTGAGTTTCTGTCCAACAGATAATTTCAAACATTTTGAAATAGTGAAGGATTTACACATGTTCGCACGGAACCTATTATTCAAGGTCATGTATGACCGGAAGACTGTCAGTGCTAACCAGCTGAGAATTGAGCAATCAAGGTGGGAGGGGTACACCATGCAGGACTTCAGGGCTCTGAGGGACCTTATGCAATTATTGGAGGAGGGAACCACGCTTGATGCTGTACAGGATGAGGCTAGTCAGTCTGGGGTAGTAACATTGGATCAATCTATAACTTTTAAAAAGAAATCTACCAAATTCCCAGCCATACAATCCAACCCACATATATGGGCCTTCCTTCAAAATACTATCAAAGATATTGAGGCTTTATCTAATCATTCTTTAACTATGAATCTATCTGAACCATTAAAAGAGGCCCTAAATAGCTTATCTACCATGGAGGATATCATCATAAAACCGTCAGACAAAGGGGGTAATGTAGTGGTACTTAACAAAACTCAGTATGAGGCAATGTGTGTCAAAATTCTTTCCAACTCAGAATGGTACCTACGAATTAACGCAGAGACAGTTAAGTCGTTCCATGTGGAGTATAAAACAATAATCTATCAGGCATTTGACAATGATTTAATCAACAAACAAACTGTCAGGGGATCCCAGCGCAGGTGACCCCACACCTGCACAGGTACCCTTACAGGCAGACCAAACACATGTGACCACACAGACCAGGTAAGTATGGTATATATAAATATTTTAATAAGCCTAGCAAGCTAACTAAAACAATCCACAACAGGCATAAACCAAAAATGTAACAAACACAGGAAACTGGGTAACACAGGAAACAGGGTACTAAAATAGCATGCAAATATCAGGGTCTCAGGGTTCAGGCCAGAGGACTCAGACAACAGGGGAAAGCAACGAAATCCGGAGCCAAGGTCCAGACTGCAGGGAGGGTTTAAATACTCTCCCAGGAGTATTACCTAATGGGCTGATTCCTGGCAGCTGGGAGACACCCACAGGTGAGCACTGGAGCTGCAGGTACCAGCACCACCCAGTGGTGGTCTGGCATCTAGCAGCCCCTGGCTGCCTGGAGAATCCTGCAGGTGAGCCCAGGAACTGCAGGGCTCAGCTCCAGCGCCACCTGGAGGCGCTCTGGATCCTAACAGTACCCCCCCCTCAAGGAGCGGGCTCCGGACGCTCCACGAAAGTCCATCAGCGCCACCGAGGTCCAAGAGCACAGAAGGCCCGTGCTGCCAGTAAGTCCACCACACGCCCCATGTCCAAGGACCAAGGTCCGGCCGATCGCCGCCGCCAGGGTCAGGCAACAGGCCGAGCAGTCCACCACCCGGATCCGGCAGGAATCTCCACAGGCCTGCCGAAGTCCCAACAGGAAGGCCATGGGCACCAGAGTTCCGAGGAGTACACCCCCCAGCACAAGGGAGCCTGGGTATCAGTGGGTACGCCCCATCTACGTAGCATGGGGGGTCACTAGGACCAACAGCGTGGTCAGCCAGCCACCCGGTTACCCCCAAAACAGTGGCCACCCGACCAAGGTCACCACATACTTGAGGGAACGCAGCAAGACCACCCAGAAGCCAGGGGTGCCCAAATGGGACTCCCCTGCCCCCCAGGGTCTCACCACTACCAGGCCCAGGCACATGAACACTACGCCTAAAGCAGATGCCCCACTCCCCAGGCCCATTGGCTGCAAGGGGCACTACCTCAGCACCAGGACCCGAGCAGGCAGTGGACAACAGTCCCACAAAGTTCGATGGAACATGCCACCAGGGCACCGGATCAGCAGAGGCAAGGAGTCGTGAAACAGGCACAGGATCGGAAATGATGAGCTGGAACTCGGGCACCGGATTGGCACAGGCGATGAACTGGAACTCGGGCACCGGATCGGCAGAAACCAGGAGCTGGGCAGTAGGTACAGGATCGTCAGAGACCAGGAGCCGGGCAGCGGGCACGGGATCGTCAGAGACCAGGAGCCGGGCATCAGGCACGGGATCGTCAGAGACCAGGAGCCGGGCATCAGGCGCGGGCTCGTCAGAAACCAGGAGGAGTCGGGCATCAGGCACCGGATCGGCCGAGGCGATTAGCTGGTCATCAGGCACCGGATCGGCAGAAACCAGGAGCCGGGCAGCAGGCACAGGATCGTCAGAAACCAGGAGTCGGGCAGCAGGCACAGGATCGGCAGAGACCAGGAGCCGGGCATCAGGCGCGGGCTCGTCAGAAACCAGGAGTCGGGCATCAGGCACCGGATCGGCAGAGGCGAATAGCTGGGCATCAGGCACCGGATCGGCAGAAACCAGGAGCCGGGCAGCAGGCACAGGATCGGCAGAAACCAGGAGTCGGGCAGCAGGCACAGGATCGGCAGAGACCAGGAGCCGGGCATCAGGCACGGGATCGTCAGAGACCAGGAGCCGGGCATCAGGCACGGGATCATCACAGACCAGGAGCCGGGCATCAGGCACGGGATCGTCACAGACCAGGAGCCGGGCATCAGGCACGGGATCGTCA
>NW_017310581.1:10806-11063 GCF_000935625.1 Nanorana parkeri | reverse complement strand
ACCAGGAGCCGGGCAGCAGGCACAGGATCGTCAGAGACCAGGAGTTGGGCAGCAGGCACAGGATCAGCAGAGACCAGGAGCCGGGCATCAGGCGCGGGCTCGGCAGAAACCAGGAGTCGGGCATCAGGCACCGGATCGGCAGAGGCGAATAGCTGGGCATCAGGCACCGGATCGGCAGAAACCAGGAGCCGGGCAGCAGGCACAGGATCGGCAGAAACCAGGAGTCGGGCAGCAGGCACAGGATCGGCAGAGACCAG
>NW_017310581.1:6344-7944 GCF_000935625.1 Nanorana parkeri | reverse complement strand
AGCCCAGGAACTGCAGGGCTCAGCTCCAGCGCCACCTGGAGACGCTCTGGATCCTAACACAAACCTATGAATACTTAGATGTAAAATTTCCCCGCATGCCTACATTTTACTGTCTCCCAAAGACTCACAAAAGCCTAACGGCCCCCACGGGTATCTCCCTACCATCATACCTCAAAGATACCTCTGACCTCCTAAAGAACATAGATGGAATCATGATTCCACCTGATTCATGGCTAGTGACAATCGATGTGGAGGCACTATACAGCAGCATTCCCCACAAAAAGGGCATTGAAATTGTTGGACAATTTCTAGATGAAAGAACTAATTCATCCACGGTTTACAATACCTTTATACTAGAGCTTCTATCGTTTATTTTGACACACAATGTCTTCACCTTCAAAGGCTCCCATTACCTCCAGATACAGGGGGTTGCGATGGGCACATGCTGTGCCCCATCCTATGCCAACCTGTATCTGGGGGGCTGGGAGCGTGAACTGTTCCATGACCTTGATGCCCATGGCTATTCTGAGTGCATCCTAACATGGCTCAGATTTATAGATGACGTGTTCATGATATGGATGGGCTCTAGAGGTGAACTGGATATCTTCATGGAGCATTTACAAATAAACAGTTTTAACCTCAAATTTACGATGGAATGTCATCAAAAATCCATCCCATTCTTGGATGTGAAAGTAGGAGTAGAAAGTGATGGGTCGATCTTCACAGGTCTTTTTAGGAAGACAACGGCAGGAAACACCATTCTACATGCCACAAGTGCACACCCTACTCCGCTTAAAAGGAGTATCCCATATGGTCAGTATCTACGCCTTAGACGAGTCTGTTCAGTCGACCACCTCTTCGAGGAAGAGGTGTCCAAATTGAGGGACCGCCTTTTACTGAGGGGCTACAGTAGACGGGTTCTAAAGAAGGCTTATCAACGAGCAAAAATTCAAACACGTGACAGCTTAATCTACACTTCCTATAAAAAGAGGGCCAGAGATCAACAAGTGCCAACGGTCAAATTCATTACGAGGTACTCGGAGCAATATGACCAAGTAAAGCGAACCCTAGGAAAGCATTGGCATTTACTATCACAAGATCCGATAGTGTGCAAATATATTAAAGCTAGGGATGCACCGATACCGATACAAGCATCGGTATCGGCCGCGATACCGAGTATTTGCATGAGTACTCGTACTCATGCAAATGCTCGGATGTCTAAAACGAGTACCTGTGTCTGCCATCTTCCACCGTCGCACACAGCACACAGGACCGCGTCTGCATTCATTCAAGATGGCCGCGATCTCCTTCTCCACGGGCGAACGGCCGAAAGCAGACTCCGCCTTCAATTCCTCTGTCCTCACTCGTGATTGGTGGGGAAGCCTGTCAATCATCCAATCGGCCAATCAGCGTGAGAAGAGGCAATTCCTCTGTCCTCACTCGTGATTGGTGGGGAAGCCTGTCAATCATCCAATCGGCCAATCAGCATGAGAAGAGGCCGGCATTGACAGATGACTAGGCTGTGACACGAGGGGATGAAGCAGACGGAGACGACGGAGAACAAGGTTAGCAGCACTGCTGGGGCTGGGCACAGGATGGG
>NW_017310581.1:1320-5147 GCF_000935625.1 Nanorana parkeri | reverse complement strand
AAAAAAGACATTGAATAATGAAATGAATATTTAGATCATGCCATTGCTAACTAAGGCTTGTATCCCCATGATGGGGAAAATAGATGAGCATATGTCCAGAGACTCCAGAACAGTGTATTATTGTATAGTGTTGTACAGATATATATATCCAATTCTGTATACCTGGCACATTTAAACAAATACAAAATATATTGATATACAGGTCCAGGAATGTCAATGTTATATTAATACAGCATGGTCAAAGATAAATTAATCTTTATTTGATATATATATTATAAATCACTCAGCAATGGAAAAACATTTTATTTTATTCATGCTGTATTCACTCAGCTACGATTCCCTGGCTGGAATCCATACTTTTGCACCTGCAAGTTAGTTATGTGAATGAGGCCTAAATGTAAGTTTAAGATGATTTTTTTTACTTTTGGGAAAGCTTGGTGGAGTTATAATTGGAACAAAAGCAGAGGTTTTGCCTGTGATATTGCAACTTGCAGGTGCAAAAAAAAGGATTCCAGCCAGGGAATCATAGCTGAGTGAATACAGCATGAATAAATATAAAATAATAGTTTTTTCCATTGCTTAATCAATATTATATAAAATAAAGATTCATTTATCTTTGACCATGCTGTATTAATATAACATGGGCCGGCTGTTAGTTGTGTGAATGTGGTCTTAAGCTAAATTAACGTTTTTTCACTTTTCTACACAATTCCATCTGCTTCCATCCTATCCATACGCCATCTTGTGGCCTTTTTTCAAATGGCACGTTGAGATTTTACTAACTTTCGTTGAGTACAACTTTGTGACAATTTAAGCAAAGTAAACTTATTTTTTGACAGTCATGTTGTCTTTTGAGTTACAGTTCTTCATAATATTAAGAAACTGACCTAAAATCATTATTTTGTATTGCTTTGGAAAAAATGTGATCTGCCCCTTTAAGAAAAGTATCGGTAATTGGTATCGGCGAGTACTTAAAAAAAAGTATCGGTACTCGTACTCAGACCCAAAAAAGTGGTATCGGTGCATCCCTAATTAAAGCTGAACCAGAAATCATCTATCGACGCCCACGATCTTTACGGAACCAACTAGTATGTAGCCATTATCGGTAAAACAAGAGTAATGAGCAAACCCGCAAGGGAACTTACTGTTGTGGTCACTGCAATTTTTGCAAACATATTAAGCAGGGCAAATCGGTCAAGCTTCACAATGGTCAAACCTGGTATCCTAAAGACCATATAAATTGTGAGACCAAGGGAGTGATATATTTGATGACTTGCCGCTTTAATGCTTTCTATGTGGGTAAAACAATCCGTCCTCTCTGTAAACGGATACAAGATCATGTTTATTTGTCATCAAATGGCAAAATGACAACTCCAATAAGTCGACATGTGGGACTGTATCACAACTTTGATTCAACTACTTTACTATTTTTCGGCCTAGAACACGTAATGGAGGACACACGCGGTGGTGACTGGGATAAGATCATACTCCAAAGAGAAACCCAGTGGATCTATAGATTACGGGCCACCCAATCACCTGGACTCAATGAAAACTTAAGTTTTAGGCCTTTCTTATAAAGATACACATTCGACACGTACAATCCCCACATTCAAGGCCTAAATGGGCGTTATTTGAAGGCACTTTACCAACAAACAATTAAATAAAAATATAAGTAACCAATTACAAATAAACATAAAATGATTATTTAATCAACAGATATCCAATTAGTCTATTACGACACCAAATAATTAGGTTCAGGCTCCAAACACTGGGCTGTCAGTGTTAGTTCTGCATGGTGTGCCCCTGCCATTACGATATTCTCCTCCTTCTCACTATCATCATGTGATGTCAATTATATACTCTCTCCGCACAGATGAGGGATTTCTCTCCGCTGGATCCACTGACTCATGGGCTGTGGCGCACTTCGAAAAGTGTTCTCCATCTCCATTTGAGGGGACTTCACTGTTTAGACTGTGCCATTGTCGTTAGTCGAGCTAGTGTGTGTGGGAAAGATATATATCTTTTCGCTCTTCTTGGGTGTCATTGATCTGTGGCATGCGACGCACTCCATACATTAGTTCCCATCCCACTTTAGATGGGATCCACTGGTTGGACTGCGCCACGATCCATTGATCTAATCAAGTGTGGGAAATGCTCCCCCTTTTTCCCTTCCCTGGGCTACATATACCTAGAGGATGGCATTCATTCTGCCTTTTTTATTAACATGCCAATCTGGCAGTTATTACACGCTTTGCATTGGTAACCACTGTATAGTCCTGATAATCTATACTTACCCATTACGATATCCCCCTCCTTCTCATTATCATCATGTGATGTCTATTACATATTCTTTTCGCACAGACGAGGGACCTCTCTCCGCTGGATCCACTGACTTATGGGCTGTGGCGCACTTCGAACAGTGTTCTCCATCTCTAATTGGGTGGACTTCACTGTTTGGACTGTGCCGTTGTCGTTAGTCGAACCAGTGTGTATGAAAAGGTATATATATATATGTTTTCGTTCTCCTCGGGAGTTATTGACCTGTGGGCTGCGGCGCACTCCATACATTGGTTCCCATCCCCTCTTTTGATGGGATCCACTGGTTGGACTGCACCGCAATCCATTGACCTAATTAATTGTGGGAAATGCCTTCCCCCCTCTTTTTCCCTTTCCCACATATACCTAGAGGATGGCATCCACTCTGCCTCCTTTATTAACACACTAATCTGGCAGTTACTACACGCTTTGCATTGGAAATCACTGTATAGTCCCTAAACTGTATACTTAAGCTTGGGGAAAGAATCCACGGAATGTGACGCACCCATGGTACGGTCGTCCACCCCCCCTTTGGGTGGACTTCGGCACATGAATAGCGTCGCATTTCAGTGATCTCTCCCCCATTGATATATCTCTTTTGCTAGATATACCCCTTTTTATGCATATTCTCATATATACATATCCTATGGTGTATTTCCTGTATATTCTGTCATATTTATCAATTGAAGTCTTTGTACTCTACAAATGTTTACTGTCTAAGGATGCTATGTTAATCTGGATCCAACTTTACTGCTTGTATCAATTTACAAAATAAAATAAATTAAAATACAAAGAATGTAATAAAATTTAGGTGTTAGATTCTAAGGGGTTGATTTACTAACCTTATAAACACACCACGAGCATGTATACACCTCTGTAGTGTGTTCCCTCCCAGCATGATCTATGGGTGGAATCTAAACACCTTTGTAGTGTGTACACACCCAACAGGTGTGTTGTGCAAAGCCAAGCATGAATTTGCAATGTGATCTTGTGTAAATTAGCTCTATGTTGTGTTGCTTGCATTGATGAATGCAGGAATGTAAATGCATGAGCTAACCATTTTTGTCTAAACCAGTGGTTCTCAACTCGTGGGTCGCGACCCAAAAGTGGGTCGCGACACCCTCTGCAGTGGGTTGCGGCGTCATGTCTGAATAGACCGGCCTGAGACTGAATAGAGAGGGGGAATTTGTGGTTCAGCCTGTGGAACCTCATGTCAAACTGTCCCCTCTCTCCCGGGCTGCCCCGGGCTCTCAGATAAAGTGGTATGGCCCGGGGAGAGAGGGGACTATTTCCTCACTTTCGGGCCGGCGCAATAATATCAGGAGCCGCGGCTCCCGACAATTAAGTTATAGTTCCGGCCTGCACTGGAGAGTACAGCAGATATCAATCCGCCGCTGTATCTACTGTACTCTCCAGTCCAGATAGTTCAGTCGGCTGGAATCAGAGAAAGGTAGGCAGGCAGATAGGGAGATGTGCACTGTGGCAGGACAGGGGACACTGATGGATATTAT